>NW_026068510.1:19466-23574 GCF_014885135.2 Alexandromys fortis
TTTTTATGGCATGATTGTAATAGAGGTCTATATTCCTAGGACATAGAGAGACTGTGGCCATAACATAATGATAAATAAAAGAATGTGGTAATATAAATTATTATCAATCTTATTGGTACTAAACAAGCATCAATTATAAGAGGATATTCGGGAGTGGAAAATATTATTTCTTTATAATAAATTATTTTCCATTGATTAAGGTATAAAAAGGGTACACAGTTATTCTTTCAATTCCTGATCAACTTACACATAGTTTTTTCCAATTAACTGCTTCTTGTTTACACCATTTTATAAAGAGACTCTTATTAAGTACACAAGATTTCTTTCTTGTTTACTTATTATCCACTTCATTGATTATCAAGTGGTAGTTCAAATTGCTTATCCAAATAGTTTCACTTACAATTTTGTCACGTACTTTCTTACTTACATTATTGGTTTTAGTTCTTTTGATTGCAATGAATTAAATTTGCTGAAAAACATTAAATGACAAACATAGCATGTATTTTATAAGCATATGAACAATTTTAGTTTCTTTCATAGAATCTGTAACTATCAAAGTCACAAGTTAGAATGAAGTGTTATTCTGCAGCCTGTTGTACATTGTTCCCAATAAATTTTTCAGGTATGGATTTTGTTTTATGAAAGGATACTTAAGTCCAATATTTGGTTATCCTCATCATTTTGTAGCCCCTACTGTAACAGTGGGCCTGCTTAATAGGACTCATCATTGTTTAGTGGTTGAAGGAAAAATAGAAAGTAAGATGTTATCTGACTTTTCATAATTGTTGAGATTTTTCTCTGTGTTTTAATGTGTCTCATTTATAGGGAACTTTTATAGACTTCTGAGTATATATATATATATATATATATATATATATATATTCATTAGTGTTAAGGTGGAAAGTTCAATAGATTGTCCTTAGGTCAGTTTTGTTTAATTTCATTTGTTTATTTTGAAATCGCATTCTAGTAATAAGAACACTGCATATTAGAAAGTCAAGGGAAGCAATTTTCTCTAGTTCTATGGCATAGATATTGCTAATTTTCATCATTTTAAAAAAACATTAAACATATGCTACCCACTGTGTACAAACTGATCCCAATCCAATGTAGTGTATTCAGAGTACAATAACAAAAAAAATTCCACATGAAAGATTATCATTTTGGAAACTAACCAAAACAATTTACATTGGTGACATTTCTATATTAATAGACATCAAACCATAAAAACAACAATAATAAAATACAAGGTAAAAATAAATATTTCTCTGAGAGAAAATCATAATTCATAATCTTAAAATGACTGTTTTTCAATACTTCAGTGAATCTTCAACAAAAATAATGGAAACCAAGATAAAAATAGTATGCTATAGAGATACAATGTGCTGTCTTCTTTTGAGACAAGCAACACAGTTGACTATTCGGCTATGGTAAGCAATGGAGTTCTTTCTGTCTTTCTCACTGTATTTGGAATATGAGTAACTTAGACAGAGTAATAAACTGCAAGAACTTCTGCTTCCTCTCTGCTGACTTTCAGTATGAAGCATGTCTCTGACTCTCACTAATAAAGACAGGAACCCTAAATTCCTGGTTCAAAGCCTCCTTGACAAGTAGCCATGGTGACTTGCCTGGCTTCTGTATGTATCAGTTAGAATGGTGTTGCCAGAACTGTCTAACTAGAGTTTGTAACTAGACCTGCATGAGATAAGGGCTGTCTCTTAATGAGAAATCATCAAGGAAAAGGAAGTCTGGGTCATCAGAAACACCACTAATTGAAGCTGTAATAATAAGAGAGTAGGGAATCTTATAGAAAATTCATGAGAAACCATTTAAGACTACCTTTTATATTATTTATTTCAACTGAAAACCTTCATATTTTGGATGAAATGTTTGTCTATATATCCAAAAACACTCTTTGCACAAAATGTGAGAACATGATTCTGAAGGGATTCTGAAGGTAATATAAACCAGCCCATCAAATTATGTCTGGGTCAAAATCTTCCCAGTATCAGAGACACTGTCTCATCTGACAGCATACTTTCACAGATCTGAATCTCACAAATCCATTCTGGTAGTCAAGACCTGTCATTTCACATGTGGGCAGTAAAGTGTTAGACCACTGCAACTATATCTCACCTTCTCTCTGCATTCTCCTTCTCCATTTCCTTTCTGTCTTTACCAGCAATCCAGAGTATTAGCAGCTTCAGGATCCTAATACATAACTTTGTTTTGAGAAGAAAATCCTAGGAGACTGAAAAGTATTGGAAGCTTGCTGCTTGAGACTCTCTGTAGCTAATGAATAAAACAAGCCTTAAGGCAATATTAAAACACCAGTGAAAAGTAGAGGAGTGATACTGTGGGTTTCCTGGGATTTTGGTGTTAGAGATGCATGCTTCTAAAATGCACCATCCTGGCCAGGAAGACATTATGTTTTTCAGTTAAAATAAATGAAATGATGTTCTGCATCTACAAGCTTGAATTTTCTTGTCCTAGCATGAAACACTCGTAATTTCATTTGGCCCTACAAAGAACAGTGACCCTGCATCATGAGACATATCAAAGCCACTGGACAGTGTGGGCATGCAAGAGCACCAACTGCAGTTTATGTGATCATCACACAAATATTTGTGTGATCAACAATGCAATAATTTCATTCAGTTCATGTGATTATGATTGGAAGCTAAACAAGAAAACACACTCTCTTGGAAGGAAACGCTTGTGACTAAAGTAAACACAGTGAGAATGATGCTTTCCTCTCTTTCCTCACCAGGGTCAGAGTAAAAGAAAAAAAAACGCAAAGATTATTATGAACGAAAGGGCCTTATGGTGCTGATCTAGACAAGGAGCGTTAAGATGGTACACTAGTATGAGCAGAGCGTTGGAACCCAGAGGCTTAAATAACACAAATTCATTTTCTTAGTATACAGGAGCCTTGACAGTCCAGAATGATGTACTAGCAGATTTTCATGATATACGTGTGAATCAGACCCTCATAGTAGTTAGCTATTCCTTGCCTGATTCTTGCAGAGTCTTTCATAATAACTGGCATCAATGATACAAAACTTATTGTTGACTCTTTCACTCACAACACAAATAACGTGGGGATAGTTGACACCTGTAGCATCCATCATGAACATCATTCCTTCTTAAATAGATTTTCCAAATATACTCACATTTATATTCAGCATATAAATGAGGAGCCATAATTTAGTTTTTAATATATATGTGTTTGAGAATCAAGAAAAAACAGAGGAGAGAAAAGTTCAAAATTCAGCTCCTGCTTCAAACAATAAAGCAAAAAATAAAGAATGAGATTTTATAAAATCTTAGTTACTTAAACATTCCTCTATGTGTCTCTGGTCAAACTGCAGACCCTATTCAGTCTAATGAAACTAACTGGAGAGCATTGTCAATGCCACTTTCATGTAGGATTTCCCTCTGTGTGCTGTGATTACCATTAATGAATAAAGAAACTCCTTTGAGCCTATAGCAGAGCTAAAAGAGTACAAAGCTAGGCTGGAAAAACTAAAGTGAATGGTGAAAAAAATTGGCAATGTCAGAGAGAAGCCATGTAGCCCTGCAGCAGATAGATGCTTGAACTTTAGCTGGTAAATTCCAGCCACGTGGTGATACACAGAATAATGGAGATGGGTTAAATTAATATGTAAGAGTTAACCAGTACAAAACTAGAACTCTCATATTTTTGGAGTAATACAGAGCAGAAAGAAATGACATATTGAATATTGCAGGCAAATGGACAGAGCTAGAATACACAATTTTGTGTGAGGTAACCCAGACACAGAAAGATAATTATCACATGTACTCACTCATAAGTGATTTTTAAACATAAAGCAAAGATAACCAGTTCACTAATCACAATCCCAGAAATTCTAGACAAAAATGAGGACACTAAGAGAGATATACATAGATCTAATCTACATGGGAAGTAGAAAAAGACAAGATCTCCTGAGTAAATTGGGAGCATGGTGACCTTGAGAGAGTGTAGAAGGGGAGGAGAGAGGAAAGGAAGGTAGCAGAGAAAAATATAGAACTCAGAAAAATCAATTTAAAAAAAAAAGAAGCCAGAGCTAATGGGCCAAACAATGTT
>NW_026068510.1:28021-30082 GCF_014885135.2 Alexandromys fortis
ATATTGCAACAATAGAAAACAAACCAAAGCACTACACACTAACAATCATACTACAACCCAGGAAAGGGGGCATGCAGAAGCTACAATCATAAACTAAATCTTCACAGGGGACCACAGAACTGTCCATGACCCCGTTGTGGCAGTGGCGATACAAGCAAGTACTATATCTGGAGATGACAATTTCCACCCCAGCAAAACCTTATTTTCACACAACAGTAAAAGGCATAGTCGCTTAAGAGTATGCAGTCCTCACAACAAAGAGGTGGACCTGCTGCGTTTTGGTGGCTTCACTGGCTCTTTTTCCAAGCTGCTAGTACTACAGCAACAAATAACAAACAAGGCCTCATGGCTTCTGGCTGATCCGGGCACCTTCAAGGGAACAGATGTGAATTTCCATCAGTCTCAGTCTTGGCTGCAGTTCCATATCTCACTCCAAGGAGTAGGTAATGACAGCAGCTAGCCCACACCTGAGAGTCCCTTTATCCTCGGAGACTCTTATTGAGGATCCTGTTCTTGTGAACACAGGTGGGGCACTGCATGTTATCCTCCAGGTGTGGGGGCGGAAAGGGGCAGGCTGGCAGCAGGAAGAGGGCAATCACTTTCCCCTTCTTCTCAGGTACCCAGGCTTGCCCAGCGTGGAACTGAAGCCGAATCCAACCTCTTGAGTCTCCTGGAAGGCTTCTCCCATGGACCACACACCACAGATCCCCATATGTCTCTTGTGTTGTAATGGACTGCAGAGCCTCATTCTTGTAAGCATTGGCTACAATCCTCGACCAAGACGCCAACGCTGCCTCAGAGGCAGTTGTGGTCACAACGGTCGTGCTAACCTCTTCATAGGGGACAGGAGGTTCAGTAACGGCGGGCATCTGCTCCTCAAGTACAGGACCATTTCCAGAGGAACTATCACCTGAGGACAAGACTCTTGTCCCTCCTCCGTCTCCATCTTCAATTTTTTTCTGACGTATCTTCACCCTGGCCTCTCTCGGTGTGTCAGGAATGTTCTCTAATTCAGTCATTTGTTTGGGGTAAGAACTTGCAAGGAGTCGTTTGTAAGTCTCTAATTTCTGGCCTTTGCTGCTCAGCTTCTGCTTCTTGCACCATTCCCGCAAAATGTCTCGGTGAATCAGGTTCACTGGGGGCAGATGATCCGGTAGAGGAGGAACTGGTATTTTCCTAGGAGTGGGTTTTGGAGTCTCAGCATCTCCTGCTTTCTTGTTTGATTTACAATCGTCCTCTTTGCTGTCTTGTTTGCTCTTTTTTTTTTTTCTTGGCAGGGGGCTTTGCAAAGGATGTGCTCAGTTGACTAGACATCAGGCAGTCCACTTCTCTTGGCTCTCTTGTGCTGCTCAACTCCTTGTTTCCAGCATCCTCCATCTTCGAATTAGATGAAAACTCCTGAAGTAGTAGTCAGGTTTTGAATATCACTTTGAAGTTTTGGAAGAAGGACACCAGGTTACTGCTTTCTACCTTAATCTGAAACAGCTTAGCTATAATTGAACATGTATAATAGTATCTCTCATTCTTTTCTGACAAGATATCTTTTTCCTAGGAAGTATCTATATGAGCATCAGGCCATTATGTATATTCTTGGAATGATCATGCCAATATTAGAAATGGGAATCTGAACAACACAATTTGTTGAATTCAGTTGCAATTTCTTAAATTCATGAATATTTGTATTTGAAACATTAGATTCTTGGGTACTGGACTCAGAACTCTCTGCCATTAATGTGTAGAGCTCCTAAATATGTCATCTTCAGACATTCTCAGGTGGAACAAGATTGTTGCTTAGTCTTGGCAATAACATGTTATCATTGGAAACCATCATGGAATTTTAAAATTTTTGATCCTTGTGGGCATATTTATAATAAGTATGTACATCCATTAAGGTATCCTAGCAGGTTTCTTATCAGCAAAATGGGAAGTTTCAGAGAGTCCTAGAGCATATCATAAATGAGCAATAGAATTAAGTATGCAGATGACTTTGGGGAGTTAATGATCAGATTTATCATCAAAAACAATGAAGATATAACCTTTCTTTTAATAAAATAGCAATGC
>NW_026068510.1:34425-37048 GCF_014885135.2 Alexandromys fortis
TGACGTATCTTCACCCTGGCCTCTCTCGGTGTGTCAGGAATGTTCTCTAATTCAGTCATTTGTTTGGGGTAAGAACTTGCAAGGAGTCGTTTGTAAGTCTCTAATTTCTGGCCTTTGCTGCTCAGCTTCTGCTTCTTGCACCATTCCCGCAAAATGTCTCGGTGAATCAGGTTCACTGGGGGCAGATGATCCGGTAGAGGAGGAACTGGTATTTTCCTAGGAGTGGGTTTTGGAGTCTCAGCATCTCCTGCTTTCTTGTTTGATTTACAATCGTCCTCTTTGCTGTCTTGTTTGCTCTTTTTTTTTTTTCTTGGCAGGGGGCTTTGCAAAGGATGTGCTCAGTTGACTAGACATCAGGCAGTCCACTTCTCTTGGCTCTCTTGTGCTGCTCAACTCCTTGTTTCCAGCATCCTCCATCTTCGAATTAGATGAAAACTCCTGAAGTAGTAGTCAGGTTTTGAATATCACTTTGAAGTTTTGGAAGAAGGACACCAGGTTACTGCTTTCTACCTTAATCTGAAACAGCTTAGCTATAATTGAACATGTATAATAATATCTCTCATTCTTTTCTGACAAGATATCTTTTTCCTAGGAAGTATCTATATGAGCATCAGGCCATTATGTATATTCTTGGAATGATCATGCCAATATTAGAAATGGGAATCTGAACAACACAATTTGTTGAATTCAGTTGCAATTTCTTAAATTCATGAATATTTGTATTTGAAACATTAGATTCTTGGGTACTGGACTCAGAACTCTCTGCCATTAATGTGTAGAGCTCCTAAATATGTCATCTTCAGACATTCTCAGGTGGAACAAGATTGTTGCTTAGTCTTGGCAATAAAATGTTATCATTGGAAACCATCATGGAATTTTAAAATTTTTGATCCTTGTGGGCATATTTATAATAAGTATGTACATCCATTAAGGTATCCTAGCAGGTTTCTTATCAGCAAAATGGGAAGTTTCAGAGAGTCCTAGAGCATATCATAAATAAGCAATAGAATTAAGTATGCAGATGACTTTGGGGAGTTAATGATCAGATTTATCATCAAAAACAATGAAGATATAACCTTTCTTTTAATAAAATAGCAATGACTTACTTTGTTCTATGTTGTAACAAGATATCAGTTGATCACACCAGATTAGGAAGTTCTGATTGAAAGGTAATTTACTTCTGCCAAAGTGACCATAACAGTCACAATTTAGAAATATATGTTACTGCCAACCTAGAGTATGTCCAGAAAAACATTTTATATGAACATTTTAAAATAACTGTATCATCAAAAAATTCTAAAAAAAAAATCAATGGAGAAGCACACATAAATATGAAAAAGAACCAAATGTATCACCTCCAAGTTCATCTACAGCTAAAACCACTATTTGGAATAGATGATATGTAACTTCACAATGGACTTTACAGTTTCAGTATTAAATATATTTGTGTGAACTATTCTACCACAAAATAAAAAAAATTCTTAACAGAATTAGAACTAAAATCATAATTAGCTTTATGTACACTTTTATAACTCATGAACATCATCTCAATTCTGTCCTTCCTCATGCCCTAATATTTAGCCTTTTGTTTGTTTTTTATATACTATACAAACATGTACACTAGTATAGTATAAATTAATAAATATTGCCTATATAACAAAATAGGGGGAGTATGTGTGACTTTACTTTTCTAATGATGTAACCTTGCTTAATATATCTAAATCAGTCCATTTTCCTGCAAAATCTTTTATTTCAGATCATGTTCTAAAATTCATATATATCAATATTTTTTTCAATATACTCATCTATTCATGGAAATTAGGTTAATTCCAACGAAGAAACTTTTACATAAGGTTCTTCAGAAAGCAACTTTTAATTAGCTTAAAAGATTTGTTGGAAGTATATCTTGAAAATACAAACTACAAAGCACTGCATACAATGAAACAAAGCCTTTTATGTGAGTTTTGTTTTTATTTTCTACTATATATGGTAACTTAAAAATGCACTCTGTTGACTTTAAAACTTTAATATGAACTATGAAATATAGGCAAGATATGGAAAAGGGGACACCCAGGTAAAGCGTGAAACAATCTTATACATGTTGGATTCAAAAGGTTGAGGGGAATGAACTTACAGAACACCATCCTACATGACAGCCAGGAAAGGAGTCTGGTTGCTGGAGCAAGAGAAAGAGAGAGCAGAGGGCTACTGCTGCTTTTCTTTAAAACAAATAGTGAAAATACACCATTAATTTATTTTTATACTTTAAATTTTGTGTTCGTGCATGTAAACAAGAATCTAACCTAAAACCAAAACTACTAATTTATATAACAAAAGCTTCAAGAAAATTACAACATTTCAAAATTTTTCCATGCAAAAAATTTACATTTCCTCCCCTCCTCCCATTCCCCTTCTGCTCCTCCACTAACCATCTGTACTAGGAGAGGTGAGCTGGACTGCCTTTGCCCACCCGGCTCCTGCATGATTAGCTTTACACCTGAAATAACAACACACAAATTGTATTTTTAAAAACTGCTTGGCCCACTAGCTCTAGCCTCTTACTGACTAATTCTCACATCTTAATTAACCCATTTCTAATAATCTGTGTAGCTCCACGAGGTGG
>NW_026068510.1:42901-46351 GCF_014885135.2 Alexandromys fortis
TTTTTTTTTTTTAAAGAAAACATATGTATACAGTCTAAGAATAATCAGATCCAGAATCAATTTGACCAAATTCTAGATCCTTAGGATTTTCAGATATTTAAGACTTACTATTCTTACTTTAAGTATATTAGTGTTTACCTTCCTTTTTGTTTGTGTATAAAATTACTTTAAAGGCCTTAAAGGCCAGAGCATCTCGGGTAACCATAGAAGAGCAGCATGTTGATGTATTTATTTATTTATTTGGTTTTTGTTCATTTTTGTTTGTTTGTTTGTTTGTGAGAAAATAATCAGATTTATTTCCCAGATCAGTCATGGAATTAGTAATTTTTTAGCCTGCAAAGCTAAACAGCAGAAATCAGAGAACGCTTCTAAACTCCAGTCTATAAGACACAAGACTGTACACTGAAGCTCCTTGAGGTTCAATGGAAGTTGGTCTGGTTCAAACTTCACTCCCACTATTGGTATCCTGGAGTCTACTGATGTTGAATCTTTCTGTTATGAATTTTGTGATTATTGCTCCCATAGTAATAAGTCATAATGTATGTAAGCACCATGAAAGCCAATATTTGTAGGTGAGTTGAGTCATCTGTTGCTATTGGTGAGTGATTCTGATGACAGTCATTACAGGTGAACTTGATTCAGAATGTCATTATGGTAGAAAAAGTCAGGTAGGTTGGTCTGTATTCTCTGTTTTCTTCCCTTCAATCTCAAAAGCTGCAACCTCTATAAGCAAGAAGTAGCAAAGGGAAGAGATATTACTAAAAACTTTGGATAGAGGTCAGCTCATGAAATGTAATAGTAGCATTCTCTCATCAAATGAGAGATCCCAAGTGTTGCTATTGCTTTAAATCATATTTTTTAAAATTATTACTACAGCTGTTGATAACTGACACAATTGGTCAGAAGGAATCTCCTGACGAAACCAGTATCCTGGCTGTATTTAGTCTCAATATTCAACTTCCAAATGCCATACAAAAATGCATTCTTGAAAATTTGTATAGTAGAATAAAAGCATAGGAATGTGCACTGTATATAGTAAGGTAAAGGATAATTCAGAGTAAATACAAATAATTTTCTATTAAAAATTAAATACATCTCAAGCATATGTGAAGCCTGAAAAGGTAAACCTGCCTGCTACTCAAGTCAGATAATGAATTTGATGCATAGATACCACAATAATATACAACAAAGGAAAAATTCTATGCATTACCTCTTTACTTCTAGGTATCCCATGATTATGCACCCAGATTCATATATTATAAACATACTAAAACAAATAATGCAAACTTATTGGAAAGAAAGAAAAATCTGGCTAGGAATGTTTTGTGTATTGATGTGTGATTCACCTCTGTATGCTGTGAATACCATTGGTTAATAAAGAAACTATCTTGTCCTGGGTTAGGGAAAAAGAATAGAGCTAGATGAGGAAAACTAAAATGAATGTGGGGAGAAGCAAGGAAGAGTTAAGAGAAGCCATGTAGCCCTGCCAAAAACAGATGCCTGAACTTTACCCAGTAAGTCACAGCCTCAGGGCAATTCACAGATTAGTGGAAATGGGTGAATTTAAGATATGAGATAGTCAAATATATACTTAAGCTGTTGGAAAACAGCATTGCAATATGGTTTCTGTATGATTATTTCAGGGCTGAGCAGCTGGGAACTACCTAGTGACCTCCTACTACATTGTATGATACTCATTCTTAGATAAAAATGCCTTTTCTGCACTGTATGAAAAGCAAACTCATTAGGTGCCTGTCACCAGTCTTGCAGAAACTGGGGAATGGAAATCATAAGTCTAAGTCTTCCAGAGTATCCAGATGGTAGGTACTCGTCTACATCTTACAAGGAGTTACATCTCCAAATTCTTGGTGATAGTTCAAGATGAAAGAAACACTGGGAAGAAGATCAAAATGCTGCAGAAAAACAAACCACTCAACATCTAGGAAAATCCTAGGCATATTGCATGTCTTTTTCAAGAGCACTGAGAAGGGACATCATTCTGAAATTTAGGAAGCACAAATTGGCAGACCGTGCATCTTCCAGAGCCCCACAACTTACATTTTCACAGTGATGTTGTGTTTATTAACTTTTCCTGTACGACTTCATATATAGTTTTTATCACAAAAATATTAATGAAAATATTTGTTTAGGCAATTTGTCATTCCTATAATTTCTACAAAAGAGACAGAATCTTTAAACTTCCTGTTTTAGTTGTAATGAATTTGAGAATCTAAGTTGGTACGACATGGGAGAAGAATATTCATTTATTCAGACAGAATCAGCTTTTCAAGGAGTCAACAGCATCTATGGCTATGTACCTACAGTGTGATCTTCTCCAAAATCCTGCCTATGCATATTGGGGGATCCAGTCACTTGTTTGCTTTTTATATGCACTGCATAAAAAAGTCAGGTCATTGTAAAGGAAAAGACTACTGAGATTATCTAAGGCCAGGACCATGCTCTTGATGAATTTGGTTATCTGTAATGGCACTGCCTTGAGGCTATAGCTTATATATAAACAGCAGTTCCCTGCTGTGGGAGCTTTTACCCACTTATATCTACTTTAGCTATTAAAGAATTAAAAATAAGAATTGGAGGAACAGAAGGCCCTATAGCCAAGTGACACAGGGTGTTAGGAAGATTGGGGAAATTATGTTTTTAATTGAAAGGCCTGGTTTTAAAGCCCACCTTGAGATTATGTAGCCAGCAATCAAAAATGTATTGTCAGTTCTCTAAGGAAGGATCCTTTTTATCACCTTTTTGCTTACCTATCTGCTCTTGCTGTTTCCTTGCCTGGAATGGACATTCTGTTCTGAAACCTGGCCACAGTTCTGCTGCTCCATAACATTTTTGTTACATTGGCTGGGAACTAGTATTAAATATTTAGGATCCCGGACAATGTTGTTTACCCCACATGTCAGTGTGCTGTGACTGTCGCTCAGGCTCCCCAGAATTGCTCTCTGCCAATGTGTGTGCAGCTCCTGACTATACAGCTGTAGTACCAGATTCTTTATTTCTTCAGGAAATTAGTCAGAAGCTTGGATGCACTTTTTGTTTCTCACGGTTGCTTATCTGTTTTGGTAATCTAACTATGGTTTAGTTCAGTGGTGCTCTAGGGAGAGATATAAGTAGGAGAGTGAAATTCTGATCTTTAACTTTTGGAATACTTTTGTTTTTAGGAACTTTTCTTGTTCTATCCAATATTACAATGCCCAAATAATCTAGTAATTGCTCCCTTCATGGTTTCCCCAACACTACAGAAGGATTTCTTCTCTTTTAGATAGTAAGTAGTCTTAGCCAGTTCTGTGCTCGCCTTCAGATGCGTTTCCACTGTTTCTCATCTTGCATCTGACTGTAGACAGTAAGTTTCTTCAGATCAATGCTTTTATAAACTAACATTCTTTCTCAGGTTGTTCCCTAAACTTTCACCTCGATTCGATGTCTGCCTTA
>NW_026068510.1:50090-51017 GCF_014885135.2 Alexandromys fortis
GGGGAGGGGGAGGGAAATGGGAGGCAGGGAGGAGGCAGAATTTTTTTAACAAAAATATATATAAAAGAACTACTTCAGAGATTGTCTTCATTGTCTTATACTGCAGATTTCGTTAAATGATCTATGGCTATTTGGGTAAAGCTTTATGATCCACAAGCAGCACAATTTTGTTCAAACTGGCACATAATACATAATATACATGGGTGTCTCTCTCTATATATATGTGTATGTATGTATATATACACACATACACACACATACACTCATACATACACAAACACAAAGCTATATGAGACTCAGAACTTCTCTGGAAAATTTTAATTTTTCAAACCAGTTCTGAAATATTAATAACAATGTGTTAAATATGTTTGGAAATGTTAAAGAACAGAAAATGTAATACTCCAATACATACATTCAATCCACATGAGTTATATAAAAAGACCCATATAGACTCGAAATAATATTAGCCAAGAATATATTTAAATGGCTAATAATAGCAATACTCTATGTATATGCATTATTAAAACTAATGTAATTGATAAATTACAACCTCTTTGCCACTTTCCCTGGCTCCAACAGAATTTTTATTTGTTTATGGCACAAATCCAGCATCAGAAAATGTTTTGCCCTAATCTTTGTTTGCTTCTTTCTACCTCTATCATTCAAGTTGCTTTGGATTTGTCTATGCTATGCCCGCATCACTCAGAAATTTATGTCTTATTCAAAGAACTGAAGAGCACACAGATAGTAAAGCAGCAAAACATTTTATTCAAAAACAAATTGAAGTAAAGACAGAAACACTGCATAGAGCATCAGTCTCTGAATGAATTTTATTCAATACACAATTCATCTGAAAATACATGGTATTGGTTGCTAGAAGGACTACTGCACATGAATGCATGTTTTGATGAAATGTTTTGTTCTGTG
>NW_026068511.1:0-9646 GCF_014885135.2 Alexandromys fortis
CTGTGTGAAGGGGAAAGTATTGACTCAGGACTCCCAAGGTCAAGTTCTCAGACCCAGTTCTCAGGACAAAGATTTATTTACCCCAGAGAGACAAAGACAGGAAGCAGAGAAAGAGGGGAAGGGAACCAGGGAAATGGAGCTGGGATATTTGTCCTGGAGAAACAAAGTACTGCCTCTGCATAGAGAGGAGACAGATGTGGCACAAAGGAAAATGTCATTTTATAAAGGAAAAATAGGAAACCCCGTGTTAGAAAGAGGAGCTTAATTGGGCATGTTAATTAGGTGAGCCCAAGAAGGCTTTTGATTGCTGGATTTTAATACATTGATAACAGAACGTTGCAGTCAGCATTCGGAAAAGGGATTGTCCAAATAAGAGAATAGACCTTAGGGTACTAGCTTCAGGAATGTAATCTGATGGTTTTTAGCAAGGCAGAATGAATTGGGGAGAAGGTCAATATCTGTTAGAGCCACATGCTCCAGTGGGCTAGTGTCCTCTTCACTGTGAATAGAACTGCCACAGGAGAGAATCTCAGAACATTGTTCATTTTCTAGAGGCAGTGTCTGGAGTATTGCTATGTGAATCCATGGGTTCCCATAGGTGACCAGAAACATTCTATCTGGAAATCATTAAAACACAATTTAATTTTTATAGTATTACAGCTAACAAATTTACTTCAGTAGAACCCCACTTAAATTCATGGAACTCTGAGTCCCATCAGAGACAGCATGTCAGTTCCAAAGCAGTGGAAGACCTGTCTCCACACTTGGCACTCTCTGCCCCCCCCCTTTTTTTTTTAACATTTATTCATTCATTATGTATACAATACTCTGTCTGTGTATATGCCTGCAGGCCAGAAGAGGGCACCAGACCTCGTCACAGATGGTTGTGAGCCACCATGTGGTCGCTGGGAAATGAACCCAGGACCCTTGGAAGAGCAGGCAATACTCCCAACCTCTGAGCCATCTCTCCAGCCCTCTGCTCCCTTTCTGAGTTGAGGGCAGTGACATGGCTAGAGGGAAGTGTCTCTGGCAGTGCGCAGCCACCATCCTTCCCACTAAGTTTCCTCATTCTGTCCTCCAGTTCCTTCATCTGACCACAAACTTCTCACTGAGTGCTGCTGTCTTACTAGTGCATGTGTTTTATTGGTAGGGTTGCCACGGCACTGTACACAGACTGGTAATCAATACAATCAATAGTCATTCATTTTGGCACCGTTCTGGAGGCTGGAAACCCAGGGTCAAGATGCCCACTAAGATACTTTCTTCCGTGATGCCTCTCCTATTGTGAATCCTACCTTCTCCTTCTCTCCACACAGGATCTCACTTCAGACTGTCTCTGTTGATCTTTTGTTTCTTGGAACGAAAGCAGTCCCATTGGGTTAAGATCCACCTTAATTGACTTTTACTCCTTCAAAGACCCTGTTTCAAATATAGTCACATTATGAGGTACTGGGCTATGGCTTTGCTATGTAGAGTGTAAGCAATTCATCTAGACCAATTACTCACACATCCCTGATCTTGTTGATATTCTCCAGGGAGCTTTGTTTCCCTTCATCAATAAGAATTATTGACACTCTGAGTGGTCCCTGCCATGATTCTCAAAGGTTGTTTGTCCTCAGTTCTTTCTTTGTTCGTTAGAAAAACTTGATGACTTCAGGTCAGGGCTTATCAGCCCTCAGGCTCCCCACTTTTGTTAGGGGAGCTATTGTGTCATCTGATAATAGAAGTCAAACTTTTAACCTGTCCTCACTGTACTCTCGCTGCAGCTGATACTAGCAATGATTGATAAGACCTTCTGGTGATTATAGCACTTTCTGAAACTTTTGTTTTTCATTTTCTCAAATTAATATAAAATTACATCTTTTTTCCCTAGTCCGATTCTCATATTCATCGACTCTGTTTCTTTAACTCTTCTCACTTTCTCTTTCTCCCTCACTCCCTTCATATGCATATCTCCTCTGTATCTCTGTTTTTGTCTCTCTTTCAAACACACCCACACACACATTTCTAAATATATAAAAACAATTTGCTCAGTCCATATACTGTTACAGGAACAAAGACAACACCAATACACATGACAGCATTAAAGGAGAATATTTTTCACTGACAGACATTGTGTGTCCTTGCTCTGTCTTTATATTCACATTTCAGCCTTGTTTGCATTATTCCTGTCTACCTACCATGATCATCTGTTTTCCTTTTTGGCTTTTATTGGCTATTTATCTTGGGAGTTTACTTCAGTATTGTGAAGTTGTCTAGTACAAATGTCATACTTGGAGCATGAAATATACCCAAAACTTCATGTATTAAAGCCTTCGTTCCCAGCTGATGGAACTACTGTGAGAGATGATTGGGTGTTAGAAGGTAAGGTGGACATGAGCAATATTGCCCCATTATACTCTGTCTTCATGAGGAGGTTCTGCCTCCCCTGAGACCACAGCAATGGAGAAAGTCAGCACTGTGATCCGTGAACTCTCTGAAACATGGAGTCAGTTGTAATATTATTTCTTTGCACCCTCCAGTATTTTTCAAATCAATAGAAAGATAATTTAGCAAGCCATAACTATCACCAGATGTACATCTATACCTAGAGCTAGATACAGCTCTGTAATCTGGACCAAGCTCCATGACACCATGCAGATACTCAGTGTCAGTGAACGACCCATGACCCAGAAAATGAGCTGAGGAATTACTTTTCAGTGTCGTGAGCTTGAGCACTCACCATGTCCCAACCTCTATAGAATGTACTCCACTGCTCTACCTCATGTGGGCCTACATGTCAGGTTAATGCTCTTGTCACACTGCCACAGCAAAGAAGAAGAAGCAGATGCACAAACAATCCTTATGGCAACGTCTAGAGCTGTGGTTTGAATTCAGGCTGATTGACTGAGGTCGTAGGATTCACCATCACTCCTCCCAGAGACTTTCTTCTATCCCATGAGCTTTAGCTGGTGAAATGGGGACAGGGTCTGTGGGTCTCTGCTCCTGTGCTCTTCAGCTTTCTTACATGCAAACAGTTTTTATTTGGAAATTCATTCACATAGGAAACAAGATTTCTATTTCTACATAAATCAGCAATTTCAAATGGGTTTGAGTCACATGGGAAGATACATACTGAGCAAATCACACATAAGGGAGAATTTGTTGAGTCCTGACTATGACGTAGAGACTGTTGACAAAACGGATCCACTATCCTTCACTTTTACTCTTATGTAAAGTGCTCTTTTCTCTTCTTTGCTGAAACAATTTTCTCTTGCATCCTGTGGTACTTGACAGACTTGAGTGTGGCTGTTGTTGCTGTTCCTCTGGATATATTGAATATTGAGGCTGCACTCCCTATGGTAGTGTTCTGGGATTTCTGTGGACTCACGGATGAGGGTATGAAACTATCTACCTTCCACAGCCCTAACTGTTTGAACTCAGAAACTCTTCCCTTGCTTAGATAGTACACAGTTACAGCAGCCTGAACTCTAGAGATGGGACAGAGAAGAAGGATGGAGTTTCTCCCAAGCAAAGCTGCTGTGCAGACTCCAATTCTCCCTAAATCAGCTAAAACCGGGAAGGACTGGATGCTTCTACTAGCTGTGATCATCTTCATCCATGCAAACACAATTTGATGAGATTCTCAAATCCACTCTTCAAAGCAGATTTCACAGATGTCAGGATAATTAATTCAGTTTTCTGTTCTCTCCTCCCAGAAACAGAAGGTCCTAACACTCACTTGATGACCTCTCTCTCTCTCTCTCTCTCTCTCTCTCTCTCTCTCTCTCTCTCTGTCATAGTTGGTTGCCTCAAGGAGGCTACTGCTTTAGTTCTTTGTGAAAGATGAGGTGGGTCCTGGGCACATGACATTGAGTTTTAAATCTCCCCATATTTACCATTTTACTTTTATAGAATCAAACTACTTTTTATGTTACAAAGACATTATTTCATTTTAGTTCCTATTGAGTATGTTAGAGCATCGTTGTTAATAAGAAATGTTGCAGAAGAATGACTAATACTCATATGTCGTGTTTAAGCAAGTCTACTAGAAAATCAAGCCATACATACTCTTTCACAAAGTTGCCGTATGCTTTTGGTTTCAGTTATCAAGGGAAGCAGATTTTCCACATCAGACATTCTTGTTTGAGACCTAGCAGTGTCTCTCACCCTTCCTAGCAGCCTCAGGTGTATGTCCTTCCCTAAGGCTATTAATGAGAACCACAAGGTGGAAGATTAGAGTCACCATTGTCAAAAAGCCTAAGTAGAAGTTGGGAGCTCGGGATGCTTTATGAAATTTTAAAATTCAGAATACACTCCGAGTTGTATTGTCTTCTAAACTAGGCCTTACTCTCTGGGATTCTTTATTTCAACACAAGGGAAACCCATTAGCATTTCCTGAAGGACAGGTATTGATATCGCCAAACAGGAATCATTGTAATAAACTCAGATTTTTAACTACAAAGCCTGTTTTCTCTCTTGTGTTGGTCCCATAGTTTTGCATTGTGTGGAATCCTGGGTTTTATTTAAATTCTGGATGTGTTTTCTCTTTTAGAACTGTGAGAACACACACTGTCTCACGGCCTCCTGGATGCTAACACTTCTGATAAGAGCTGTGATCCTATCATTAAGCAGGACAAGATGAGTCATGCTCCATCTAGGGAGCACTCAGCATTCTCTTTCTACTCTGCTTTTGTCTGTTGGATTCTAGCGTCTGCTGGTGTGTGTCTCTGAGTTTATCTCACACTGAATTAGTCAGTTGTTGGATTTATTGTTCTTATATTTTAATAAATCAGGAAAGTTTTAGACAACAGTTGTTTTCCAACTGTTCTTGTCACTATACTCCAAACACGTAAATTTTTTCTCTTTATTGTACCTCTGCCCCTGGAGTGCTGCCTAAGTAATGTTATAGTACACATTTCCATCATTTTGGATATTTTTTGTAACCTGCTAAATCTTCTGTAGACCCTGCCCAAGGGACTAATAAATTATATACCCCTCATATGTTGACTCATGAGTTGACTCTTCAATATCATTTGGTTTCTTCTCATAGTTTCTCTCAGTTTGGTGTTATATTTTGCTATTCAGACTCTTCACTTTCTTTAGAACTTTTCCTTACTTTCATTTTGCTCTTTTCATATCTTAAATGAAAGTTGCACAGTCTTGGTCCAGTCGTATAGGACAGTGCAGTACAATGCAGTCCTATAAGATCACCAAGTCCAGGCAAGAAGAGACAGATGTGTCAACTATAAGACTTAAAGTAACTGAGTAAATAAGATGCTGTGATGAGAAAACAGGCAACAAGAGAGACTGATCCCAGGTGACCACATCATGTGCAAAAGAAAAAACAGGGCCTCCTGGAGAGTGAGGCACTGTGACCCCTTGGTAGCGGCCATGTCACACCAAACTGGAACTTCTTACCTCCAAAGCGTGAAATAAAACTTTTCTGTTGTGTCAAGCCATTAACTTTGTAGGAATCTGTTGTGTCATCCTTCAAGTTAATATAATGTTGGGGCCAGAGAGAGATAGTTTAGGGGTTAAGACCACTTGCAATTCTTTCATGGGACCCAGGTGTAAGTCTGAGCACCCACATGGTGACTTATAACTATAAGTTATAACTATAACTTCAGTTCCAAGGTCTGTGACAGCAAACTGATAGCTTAAACAGGGTTTATTTCTCTAATTAATGTGATGGTATTGCATGTTGGGAAATATCTATGGCATTGTCACCCCACCTGGTAAAGCAACTCGCCTGACCTGGGGCCTCACCTAGAATCTAGTAATCAAATGTACATCTCACCAACTATACCTCACAGTTAACGTTTACATCACTGGTTTCAAAGAGTCATGTAATCACATCCAATACTGTTGTATAAGAAGTGCAACATGCCATGTGCACAGAAAAGGAAAATCAACTAATACTGGTATGAGAATGTCAAACAATACTGGGGCTTCACGAAAATACTGCCAAAGACTCAGTGTCTCTGTGACTCATTTCCTCATCTCTTCCATTCCTTTGCTAAGAGGCCCAAGTGAGGGGAACCGTGATCACCCTATGCTGAGGTCTAGGAAGTAGCAGCATTTTATGACAAACTAGAGGAACCTGTGGGTTGTGGGTTCTCGTCATGATGAGCACTAACTGATGTTTCCTGCAGAAGCAGCTTCACGGGAGCTGAAGGTGATTCAGCCTGAGAAATCAGTTTCTGTCCATGCTGGAGAGTCAGCCACTCTGAACTGCACTGTGACGTCTCAGCTATCTGTGGGGCCCATGAAGTGGTTCAGGGGCACAGGACAGAGTCGGCAACTAATATATGCTTTCACAGGAGAGAAGTTTCCCCGAGTCACAAATGTTACAGATATTACAAAGAGAAACAACCTGGACTTTTCCATCCGCATCAGTAATGTCACAACTGATGATGCTGGTACCTACTACTGTGTGAAGTTCCAGAAAGCAGATTCTGAAAAGGAATTTCTGTCTGGGGGAGGCACAGTGCTGTATGTCCTTGGTAAGTACTGCATTGTCCTTGTCCCTCATATCTCCAAAAAGGCAAAATGTGTCCAAGATTGTGTGATCAACAATAAAGACGCAAGCCTGTGAGTGATCCTCATGCTCATAGGGAGACTTAACCTAGCTGTGGGCCAAGGAAGTGAGGAGAGGACATGCTATGGGCTAGCGATGCCATTTCTGGTAAATGGGGGTGAACCCATACCCTTGCCTGCCTCATTATACCTACCTTTCTCAATTTGTCCCTGTCTAGTGGTTACATAAAGACAGCTGATGCCTTGTTCAGGGACAGGGACAAACCTGGCCTACCGCCTCCAGAGTGTATTACCTCAACCAATTAAGTCTTCTCTTTCTGTCATACAACCTGGGCCTAGTGTATGCCAGGTTCTGTTCTAGATGTCAAACAGAATGCAAGAAGCAGGCAAGCATGAGCTCTTTACCCAAGATGTGACTCTCCTCCCCCCAAAGAGGAAAAGAAATCAAGGCAAAAAGTGACAAGTCCAGGGCACAGTATGGTTTTCTTATTTGTTCTGTGTCAACAGCACACAGAGATCTATTGGTTGCGCCCACATTCACTGTGGAATCTCTCACCCCTTGTTTACATCTTAGTCTTGGGTCTATCTGGAAACATTTTGTATCCTACTGCACAGGCACTGGACGTTCTGGGGAATGTAGATCTAAGTCCTGGTGTTGGTCTCCATGTAGATGATCCCCAATCACAGTCCTGGAGTTGTCTCCATGTAGATGATCCCCAATCACAGTCCTGGAGTTGATCTCCATATAGACGATCCCCAATCACAGTCCTGGAGTTGGTCTCCATGTAGATAATCTCCAATCACCAGCATAGGCATCAGGACATTCACTTTGAACTTCCTGACAGAGGCCTGAAATCTTGTTTCTTGGTCTTCATTCTGGCAATTTTACAGCAGGAAGTATAGTCAGATTATCCAGTGCAGTTCTGTTTGAGAAGTGAGCACAGTTTGCCAGTGCCCTGCCCATGACCACACAGCCAGCTGATGCTGGGATCTGGACTTGAACGCACATCTGACTTCAGACTAGGTTCTTGCAGTCCAAGCAAGAAACACCATCTCCAATTGCAGCCTGGTATATATGAGATGGTGAGTCAGAATTTCTCAAGCTTGACCATAATTTCCATTCGTCATCAGCTCACCAGGGTTTTGAGATGTTCCTCACACTGGATGCTAATAGTAGTGATAGGAGAGTTACACTAGTGTAGCCACACCATCACTCCATATCAGATCTGTTCCCTGAGTAAACAAAGAGTCACAGTCCAGCAGCTAGAGATAAAATGATAAAGATCGCAGATCATGAATGCTTCCTTTATTTCAATCCATTGCCAGGTGACAAGAGAGAGTGACCCCAGGTGACCTCACCAAGTGCAAGGGAACAAACAGGGCTTCCTGGAGAGTGAGGCACTGTGACCCCTTGGAAGCAGAAATGTCACACCAAACTAGAACTTCTGACCTCCAAAGCGTGAAATAAAACTTTTCTGTTGTGTTAAACCATTACCTTTGTAGGAATCTGTTATGTCATCCTTCAAGTTAATATAATGTTGGGGCCAGACAGAGATGGTTTGGGGGTTAAGACCACTTGCTATTCTTCCATGGGACCCAGGTTTAAGTCTGAGCACCCACATGGTGACTTATAACTATGTATGACTTAGGTTCCAAGGTCTGTGACTCCCTCTTCTAGATTGCTTGACCACTAGACATGTGTTTGGTGCATAGACATACATGGAAGAAAAATATAAATACACATAAAATTGGATAATTAATGTGATGATAATACATATTTTAAAAACTAGTAACTTTAACCAGGGTTTTATTTCTCTAATTAATGTGCATGTTATTGCATGTTGGGAAATATCTATGGCATTATCACTCCACCTGATAAAGCAACACCCCTGCCTTGGGGCCTCACTAAGAATCTGGAAATCAAATGTACATCACAGCAACTATACTTATCATTTACATCACCGATCTCAAAGAGTCATGTAAACACATCTAATACTACTATATAAGAAGTGCAACATGCCATATGTATAGAAAATTAAAACCAAGCTGATACTGGCATGAGAATCTCAAATAGAACTGGGGCTTCATGAAAATACTGCCAAAGACTCAGCGTCTCTGTGACTCAGTTCCTCATCTGTTACATTTGTTTGCTAAGAGGCCCAATGAGGGGAACTGTGATCACCTCATGCTGAGGTCTAGGAAGTAGCAGCATTTTATGACAAACTAGAGGAACCTGTGGGTTGTGGGTTCTTGTCATGATGAGCACTAACTGATGTTTCCTGCAGGAGCAACTTCACAGGAGCTGAAGGTAATTCAGCCTGAGAAATCAGTTTCTGTCCGTGCTGGAGAATCAGCCACTCTGAACTGCACTGTGACGTCTCAGCTACCTGTGGGGCCCATGAAGTGGTTCAGGGGCACAGGACAGAGTCGGCAACTAATATATGCTTTCACAGGAGAGAAGTTTCCCAGAGTCACAAATGTTACAGATACTACAAAGAGAAACAACCTGGACTTTTCCATCCGCATCAGTAATGTCACAACTGATGATGCTGGTACCTACTACTGTGTGAAGATTCACAGATTAGACTCTGACAAGGAGATTCAGTCAGAGAGAGGCACAGGGCTGTATGTCCTTGGTAAGTACTGCATTGTCCTTGTCCCTCATATCTCCAACTGCTCACAATGTGTTCAAGATTCTGTGATCAATAATGAAGACGCAAGCCTGTGAGTGACCCTCATGCTCATAGGGTGACTTTACCCAGCTGTGGGCCAAGGAAGCTGAGGAGAGGACATGCTATGGGCTACTGGTGCCATTTCTGGTAAATGGGGGTGAACCCATATCCTTGCCTGCCTACAATACCTATCTTTCTCAATTTGTCCCTGTCTAGTGGTTACATAAAGACAGCTGATGCCTTGTTCAAGGACAGGGACAAACCTGGCCTACCGCCTCCAGAGCGTATTACCTCAACCAATTAAGTCTTCTCTTTCTGCCACACAACCTGGGCCTAGTGTATGCCAGGTTCTGTTCTAGATGTCAAACAGATAGCAAGAAGCATGCAAGCATGAGCTCTTTCTCCAAGACGTGAGTCTCCTCCCCCCCAAGAGGAAAACAAATCAAGGCAAAAAG
>NW_026068511.1:12054-14325 GCF_014885135.2 Alexandromys fortis
TCCCCCTCTGACCCCTAATCTCCCAGTTGACTCAGGAGATCTTGTGTTTTTCTCCTTCCCAGTCAAATCCATGTATTTCTCTCTTAGGGTTTTCTTTGTTGTCTAAGTTCTCTGAGGTTGGGGATTGTAGGCTGGTTATTCTTTGTTTTATGTCTAAAACAACTTATGCGTAAATATATTCTTATCCATTCTTCAGTTGAGGAGCATTGAGACTGTTTCCAGGTCTGGACATTACGAATAATGTTGCTATAAACATGGTTGAACAAATGTCCTTTTGGTATTATTGAGCATCTTTTGGGTATACGCCTAAGAGTGGTATTTCTGGGTCTTGAGATAGAATGATTCCTAATTTTCTGAGAAATTACCGTACTGGTTTCCAAACTGATTGTACCAGTTTGCACTCCTAGCAGCAATCGAGGAGTGTTCCCCTTACTCCACAACCTCTCCAGCATAAGTTGTCATCAGTATTTTTGTTCTTGGCCATTCTGACAGGTGTAAGATGGTATCTCAGAGTTGTTTTCATTTGCATTTCTCTGATAGCTAAGGATGCTGATATTTCCTTAATATCAGCCATTTGAGATTCCTCTGTTGAGGTTTCTCTGTAGATTGCTTTTGGTAAGATTGGCATTTTTACTATTTAATTTTACCTATCGAACAACATGGGAGAATTTTCCATTTTCTGGTGTCTTCTTCAATTTCTTTCTTCAAAGATGTAAAGTTGGGGCTGGAGAGATGGCTCAGAGGTTAAGAGCCTTGTGTGCTCTTCCAAAGGTCCTGAGTTCAATTTCCAGCAACCACATGGTGGCTCACAACCATCTGTTATTGGGTCTAGTGCCCTCTTCTGGCCTGCAGGCATACACACAGACAGAATATTGTATACATAATAAATAAGTAAATAAATAAATATTTTAGAAAAAAACCAAAGATGTAAAGTTCTTGTCTTACAGGTCTTTCACTTGTTTTCTTAAAGTTATCCTAAGATACTTGATGTCATTTGTAGCTATTAAACAGATGAAGTTTCTCTGATTTCTCTCTCAGACCACTTATCATCTATATATAGGAGGGCTACTGATTAAAGTGTTTATCAATTATAGGAGTTTCCTGGTGTTATTTTCAGGGTCACTTATGTAAATATATCAGCAAACAATGAAACTTTGACTTTTTCTTTTCCAGTTTGAATTCCCTTGATCTTCAATTTTTGTCTTATTGCTGTAGCTATAATCTATAACTTCAAGTATTATACTGAATAGATTGGAGAGAGTCCTTTCTTGTTCCTAATTTCATTAGGATCTCTTTGAGTTTCTTACCATTTAGTTTGAGGTTGGCTGTTGATTTTCTGTATATTGCCTTTATTATGTTTAGGTATGTTCTTTGTATCTCTTCTTGTATTTCCTTCTAGTACATTTTTTTGGGCTACATTTGTGGGTAAGTATTGATTAAATCTGGTTTCACCATGGAATATGTTGTTTTCTCCATC
Organism: Alexandromys fortis; assembly: GCF_014885135.2. Lineage (NCBI taxonomy): Eukaryota > Metazoa > Chordata > Mammalia > Rodentia > Cricetidae > Alexandromys > Alexandromys fortis. The sequence continues at coordinate 13,532 of NW_026068511.1, forward strand.
TATGTTGAATGAAAGTTTTGCTGGGAATATTAGTCTGTATGGCATCCATGGTCTCTTAGCCTGACCTTCTGACTTTCATTGTTTCTACTAAGCAGTCAGTTGTAATTCTGATAGGTCTGCCATTATCTGTTACTTGGCTTTTCCTTTCTTTGTAGCTCTTAATATTCTTTCTTTATTATGTATTTTTAGTGTTTTGATTTTGAGATGAGGAGACTTTCTTTTTTGGTTCAGTCTATTTGGTGTTCTGTAAGCTACTTGCATTTTTATAGGTTTGACCCTTCTTAGGTTATGAAAGCTTTCTCCTATGACCTTGTTGAATATATTTTCCATGCCTTTGAGCTGAATTTTCTTCAATTCCTATTATTTTTAGGTTTGGTCTTTTTATGGTGTTCCATATTTCCTGGCATTTTATTTTAAGAATTTGTTGGATTTAGCATTTTTCTTTGACTGATGAATCTGTTTCCTCTATCATGTCTTCAAAGCCTAAGATTCTCTCTTCTATCTCTTATATTCTGTTGTGTATGCTTACATTTGTAGTTCCTGATTGTTTACTCAAATTTTCTATCTCCATATTTCCTTTAATTTGTGTTTATTTTTTATTGACTCTATTTCAGTTTTCAAGTCGTGAACTATTTCTTTCACTTGTTTGACTGCTTTTTCATGGATTTTTTTTAAAAGGAATTTATTGATTTCTTCCAATTATTTGTCTTTTCCTCCATTTTTTAATTTTTATTTCCTCTTTAAAGACCTCAATCATCATCATAAAGTTATTTTTAATGTGTTTTATTCTGTTT
>NW_026068511.1:22807-29743 GCF_014885135.2 Alexandromys fortis
TCCCCCTCTGACCCCTAATCTCCCAGTTGACTCAGGAGATCTTGTGTTTTTCTCCTTCCCAGTCAAATCCATGTATTTCTCTCTTAGGGTTTTCTTTGTTGTCTAAGTTCTCTGAGGTTGGGGATTGTAGGCTGGTTATTCTTTGTTTTATGTCTAAAACAACTTATGCGTAAATATATTCTTATCCATTCTTCAGTTGAGGAGCATTGAGACTGTTTCCAGGTCTGGACATTACGAATAATGTTGCTATAAACATGGTTGAACAAATGTCCTTTTGGTATTATTGAGCATCTTTTGGGTATACGCCTAAGAGTGGTATTTCTGGGTCTTGAGATAGAATGATTCCTAATTTTCTGAGAAATTACCGTACTGGTTTCCAAACTGATTGTACCAGTTTGCACTCCTAGCAGCAATCGAGGAGTGTTCCCCTTACTCCACAACCTCTCCAGCATAAGTTGTCATCAGTATTTTTGTTCTTGGCCATTCTGACAGGTGTAAGATGGTATCTCAGAGTTGTTTTCATTTGCATTTCTCTGATAGCTAAGGATGCTGATATTTCCTTAATATCAGCCATTTGAGATTCCTCTGTTGAGGTTTCTCTGTAGATTGCTTTTGGTAAGATTGGCATTTTTACTATTTAATTTTACCTATCGAACAACATGGGAGAATTTTCCATTTTCTGGTGTCTTCTTCAATTTCTTTCTTCAAAGATGTAAAGTTGGGGCTGGAGAGATGGCTCAGAGGTTAAGAGCCTTGTGTGCTCTTCCAAAGGTCCTGAGTTCAATTTCCAGCAACCACATGGTGGCTCACAACCATCTGTTATTGGGTCTAGTGCCCTCTTCTGGCCTGCAGGCATACACACAGACAGAATATTGTATACATAATAAATAAGTAAATAAATAAATATTTTAGAAAAAAACCAAAGATGTAAAGTTCTTGTCTTACAGGTCTTTCACTTGTTTTCTTAAAGTTATCCTAAGATACTTGATGTCATTTGTAGCTATTAAACAGATGAAGTTTCTCTGATTTCTCTCTCAGACCACTTATCATCTATATATAGGAGGGCTACTGATTAAAGTGTTTATCAATTATAGGAGTTTCCTGGTGTTATTTTCAGGGTCACTTATGTAAATATATCAGCAAACAATGAAACTTTGACTTTTTCTTTTCCAGTTTGAATTCCCTTGATCTTCAATTTTTGTCTTATTGCTGTAGCTATAATCTATAACTTCAAGTATTATACTGAATAGATTGGAGAGAGTCCTTTCTTGTTCCTAATTTCATTAGGATCTCTTTGAGTTTCTTACCATTTAGTTTGAGGTTGGCTGTTGATTTTCTGTATATTGCCTTTATTATGTTTAGGTATGTTCTTTGTATCTCTTCTTGTATTTCCTTCTAGTACATTTTTTTGGGCTACATTTGTGGGTAAGTATTGATTAAATCTGGTTTCACCATGGAATATGTTGTTTTCTCCATCTATGTTGAATGAAAGTTTTGCTGGGAATATTAGTCTGTATGGCATCCATGGTCTCTTAGCCTGACCTTCTGACTTTCATTGTTTCTACTAAGCAGTCAGTTGTAATTCTGATAGGTCTGCCATTATCTGTTACTTGGCTTTTCCTTTCTTTGTAGCTCTTAATATTCTTTCTTTATTATGTATTTTTAGTGTTTTGATTTTGAGATGAGGAGACTTTCTTTTTTGGTTCAGTCTATTTGGTGTTCTGTAAGCTACTTGCATTTTTATAGGTTTGACCCTTCTTAGGTTATGAAAGCTTTCTCCTATGACCTTGTTGAATATATTTTCCATGCCTTTGAGCTGAATTTTCTTCAATTCCTATTATTTTTAGGTTTGGTCTTTTTATGGTGTTCCATATTTCCTGGCATTTTATTTTAAGAATTTGTTGGATTTAGCATTTTTCTTTGACTGATGAATCTGTTTCCTCTATCATGTCTTCAAAGCCTAAGATTCTCTCTTCTATCTCTTATATTCTGTTGTGTATGCTTACATTTGTAGTTCCTGATTGTTTACTCAAATTTTCTATCTCCATATTTCCTTTAATTTGTGTTTATTTTTTATTGACTCTATTTCAGTTTTCAAGTCGTGAACTATTTCTTTCACTTGTTTGACTGCTTTTTCATGGATTTTTTTTAAAGAAATTTATTGATTTCTTCCAATTTTTGTCTTTTCCTCCATTTTTTAATTTTTATTTCCTCTTTAAAGACCTCAATCATCATCATAAAGTTATTTTTAATGTGTTTTATTCTGTTTCATCTGCATTGGGATGTTCAGGCCTTGCTGTTGTAGAACTACTAGGGTCCGGTGTTGTCTTGCTCTTTATGTTGTTGAGTGTATTCTTACCCTGTTGTCTACACATCTCTTCCTCCAACCAGAATAGGTAGAGTCTGTGTTTCAGGGGATACATTTTCTCCAATTGGTGTAGTTGGGGTCTGTGGCTCTGTTGATTGCTTCTTCAGGTGTGGGCAGAGGAGAGCCTTTGGTCATTGTTCCTCCGGGTACCTATGGGCCCAAGGCTCAGATGATCATAACACCTGCTGTTGGCAGGGTTGAAGCTGAAGCTCCAGTGGTCAGATAATGTCTGGAGGCCACTGCTGCCATCATGGCCTGCTGCATTGCTGCTCACACTTTTCTTCCCAGTGGTCTGACCCAGTAAAACACACTACGCTCATTCTTCTCCAGGAAGCCTGACCCAGTCTGGCCCTTCATGCTGATGCCTATGCTTCTCCTCCCAGCAGCCTGGCCTGGACTACCCTGTTACATTGCTGCTTATACTTCTCCTCCCAGCATCCTTGCCTGGTTCAGCTAGCTGTTTCTCACGCTTCTACTTCCTGTGGTCTGGCCTTGTCCAGCCTGTCACATTGCTGCTTAAGCATTTCCTCTCAGCAGGCTGGTGTGGCCACCCTCACTACTGCTCACCTTCTCCTCCCAGTGGTCTGTGAGAATATTTTTTATTCAAAGCACCAGGGAAACATCAGTCTATGAACTAACATAGAAGAGGCAGGATCAGGAGGAAGGCCAAGGCATTTGCCAAACAGATTTAGGATCTGTGCTGATGACATGTTGTTGAGAATTTCTCAGGAAACCAAGTAAGGGTTCACTCAGGGTCAATAAAGGTCTTCAAAGAGGCCTAAAGGATGTGACAGACATGGGCCTAGGCTAGGATGTGGGGTATTGGCCTCACTGCTCCTGTTGGAAGTCACCATAGAAAGTGGAAAGCAAAGATCATGGGAAACAGTAATCTACATTATGGACCAATTTTTATAATTGGAAACCTGTAATAATGACTGTTTCTACTTTGGTCTCTCAGTGATCATAAAGAAGAGACTCAGAAAGACAGTAGGACTCAGGGACTAGGTTTACATGACACTTTTATGGCATGGGCACCTCATCAACTCAGGACAGGAGGAGAGCAGTACCAGGGACATTGCAGCACTAAGATACAATGTGTAAGTGGTAAAATTTTCCACAGATCTTCTCTTCATCTTCTGCCACACTGGACCCTGAATGTCTGACATCACCTTTCTTGGAGAGACTGAGACTAGAAAAAACTGGTGAGAAGCTGTGTAGATCTGCCACAAATGTCTCCATTAAAGGACACCTCCAACTCAGAATACCCTATTGTTCCTCTGCATAAACATTGATAGCTCAGAGCTATGATGCTTCCATTATTGGATAATATTTTTGGGGTCCTTAATAAAAAAGTTTAAAAATGTACTCAAGTGAAAGTCCAAAGATAATCTGCTCAAGTTATGAGGGAATATTTCAAGCTCATGCAAGTATACAACTCAGCAATCACACAGAGGACAATGGAGGGGTAAAGTGAGAAATACAGTCATGCAGTTTAAGCAGGTATAGAGGTCAGACATATGATAAACAAACTGACACTTGGTGAAAGGGGGCATTTCTAGAAAAAGTAAAGGAGCCTAAAGTATCAGAAAAGTTATACTTAGATTCAGCAAGTGTCCAAAATCCAAATGGAAGAGACAGAAAAAAAAAAAAGGGAAAGTCTGATCTGGCCACCCTGGGGTGGATAGACAGACCCAACTGAAACTCAACATAGCATGCAAGAACTACACTGGGTAGGGAGAATTCTAGGAATGAAATGGGTAGTATATAAACTAATGAGAAAAAGTTTAGACACAGTCTTACTACATAGTGTTGACAGTCCTGTATAGTGCTATGTATACAAGGCTCAATAAGATCTTCTTGCCTCTGCTTTCAGAATCCAGGGATTGACTGTGTGCTGCACCATCATGCCTCTCTAGGAAAAATTATTCTCCCTATACCTTTGGTGTGACTTTAGAGGGTCCTATGACTAGGTGATGGACACTGTCCACCTAGAACACTGGGTCTCCACCAGGCCACAGTTTCTGTTCACTTAATCATGAGCTTTCTTTAATGGGCCTCTGTAGCTACTCTAAATTATAACCCGAAAACCATTTAGGAATGAGATAAGGATCAGAGTCTCCAAATACTTTTGCTCTCTCTGGCTTTGGAAAGAACAAGGTGCCCCAAGGCCATTTGGGGCTTCTAGACAAAGAAGAAACTAGTTTTTTAAAGTTATTTATTAAATGTTCTTTTCATCACATTTCCAAAAGTAAAAATGTAGCACTTAATTACATTTCCACAAGGCCCAAAGCATATAACTTCAAGTATGTGGACTACTTCATGCCTATAAACACTTGAAATTGTATTGCTATTATTTGCTAGTCTACTTTAATATACCATCCGATTTTCTTAATTCTACTAAATAATTTATTGTTGAATAAATTCTGAAATAAAAAGAATTTAGAAAAGTCTGTCCTAAGAGTAAATGTCTCCCTTCCACCTATAATTTTGTTTTTTATTGTTTTATTGCTTTATAAATAATACCGTTCAAAATAAAAAATAAGGAATGCTTCATGAGTTTGTGTGTCATCCTTGCGTAGGGGCCATGCTAATCTTCTCTGTATTGTTCCAATTTTAGTATATGTGCCGCTGAAGCGAACAGAAACTAATTTCTTAGAGGTCATCTCCCCTAAACATCCTGTACAATTTCAACCCCTTCTCTCTCTCTCTCTCTCTCTCTCTCTCTCTCTCTTAACCATAATTCTTGATTGATTCTATGGGAATTTCACATCATGCACCCACTTCTGCTCACTTCCCAGTGTCTCCATATCTGTCCATGACCCTTGCAGAATTCCCTCTCAAAAGAAAACCCTGCAAAATTAATTAACTAAATGCCATCCAGATCAATGTGACCATAGCAGCAGCTTTGCACACAGACACCAACATAGTCTCATCCTGATGGCCTTAGGTGGTAACAGGAGCCACAGACATCAACTCAGATCCTGGCTGCTGTAGAGACATGGAATCAGACATGACTCTTTACAGCAGCCCAGACTTGGGCAACCATGGCCCCATGTAGCAGCAGAAGTCACTCAGATTGCCGTGGCCCCTACGGCAGGACAGGACCCACACACCAACATAACCACAGGTTATGGTCTATACTCAGGCATCCATGTGGCCTTTGGTGTCAACATGGTCCATGCATACCCACATAGACCCTGGCTGTGGCAATAACATGGACCCAGACTTGTCCTGGGCAGCAGTCTGAGCCTGGATATCACCATGGCCCCAGAAGGACACTCAGATTGGCACCACTCAAGTGGTTGTGTGGCCCTTAAACAGCAACATGGCCCCAGGTAGCATTCCAGAGCCCCAAGCACTGGCATGACCTTCAGTGGATTCAGAAGCCACAGACATCAACACAGACTCTGGCTGCAGTGGGACCACAGACCTATACATGTCTCTACACCACGGCTTGGGCCGACATGGCACTTGGTAGCAGCACAGGTAATTCAGCTCAGCATGATCACAGTGGCAGAATGATCTTTAAGCACAAAAATGGTCACAGGTGGCAGACAAGACTCCAGAAATCCTTGTGGTCTTTGGTGGCAATATGGGTCATGAGTGTCAACACAGACACTGGCTGCAGCAGGACCACAGGACGCCGACGTGGTCCTCAACACAGTCTGGATAATGAGTCACCCTGACCCCAGGTAACAAGCAGCCCACCCACATCAGCCAGGTCCTCATCATGGTCTTTGCTTCTTCAATCTGCTTCTTTCCACAGCACATGAACTGTTCTGCTTTACTTCCTCTACAATTTGTCCATCATGTCTTTGCTTACTATACCAGCACCTCCTCATATGGCAGAACGTGAAGGTGTCTTTAGCCAACCAGAACTGTGAGGACCCATGCTGCCCATGGTTATCTTTCACCCACAATATCTTTATGGCACCAAACAGGCCTGTAGATGACTTCAGCCAGCCTAGACTGTCAATCACTTACTCTTGTGATATAGTCTTAATCTCAAGTCTGGAAATTGTTCTAATATACTCTTGAAAATATGAAGAGTCCCTTTCTGAGTGCATCTGGGTGTTTGGAATCCATTGTCATGGGTTGACCTTCACTATGTTGTAAGAGGCCTCTTGTTCATTTACTGGCTGCCCAGACTCCTGAAACAACCACACCTATGTGCAGAGACACAGATGTCTCCCTCTCACTCTCTTTCTCTTTCTATCTCTCCTCTCTCTCTCCTCTTTCTCTTTCCTCTCTCTCCTCCTTCTCTCTCTCTCTTTCCTCTTTCTTCTCTCTTTCTCTCCTTTCTGTCTCTCTCATCTCTCTCCTCTCTCTCTTCTCTCTCTCCTTTCTCTCTCTCTCCTCTCTCTGTCCTCTCTCTCCTTTCTCTTTCCTCTCTCTCTTCTCTCTCTCTCCTTTCTGTCTCTCTCCCCTCTCTCTCCTCTCTCTCCTTTCTCCTCTCCCTCTTTCCTCTCCTCTCTCTCCTTTCTCTCTCTCTCTTTCCTCTCCTCTCTCTCCTTTCTCTCTCTCTTTCCTCTCTCTCTCCTCTCTCTCCTTTCTCTCTCTCTCTCCCC
>NW_026068511.1:30796-31552 GCF_014885135.2 Alexandromys fortis
GCCTGTCCTGGAACTAGCTCTTGTAGACCAGGCTGGCCTCGAACTCACAGAGATCCGCCTGCCTCTGCCTCCCGAGTGCTGGGATTAAAGGTGTGCGCCACCATCGTCCGGCTGTAAAGAGTTTTGAACAAGGAAAATGCCACTCTTTTGAGTATTTGCTTTTTTAAAATTATTTTATCACTTTTAAAAAATATTTATTTATTTATTATGTATACAATATTCTGTCTGTATGCCTGCAGGCCAGAAGAGGGTACCAGACTCCATTAAAGATGGTTGTGAGCCACCATGTGGTTGCTGGGAATTGAACTCTGGAAGAGCAGGCAATGGTCTTAACCTCTGAGCCATCTCTCCAGCCCATTAGTATTTACTTTTTAACTCTCTGCTGAGAACAGTAAACTACCAAGACTAAAAATTGCTCCATGGTAATTGATTATAGGCATAGTTCTATAAGATCAAGATATGGCACAGGTATTTAAACTCATATGGCTGAATAGGATTTCAAAGGATTATCCCCTTTCTCTTGGCCAACTCTGTCCTGCTTAAGTTTTCAGCCTAAAACTCCCATCGGAATCCAGGATCCGATCTGCATCCAGGTCTGCAGCCAGCAAATTTTCCAAGCCAGTATCCAGTTCTTTGCCATGAGCTTTTGTTTTATTAAGAAATAGGACTGGAGGAGTCCTAGACTCTGCTTAGATGAATTTCAGAAAGAGTAAGCTGCCTGGAGTAAATTCTTGAGGACTGTGAGGTCTTTAGAAA
>NW_026068511.1:31969-34874 GCF_014885135.2 Alexandromys fortis
ACCAAAAAAAAAAAAAAAAAAAAAAGAAAAAGCATGAGATAAAATCGGATTCTCTGAGCATGGTGGACAATGAGGGCTGATGAGAAGCCAAGGACAATGGCACTGGGTTTTGATCCTACTGCATGTACTGACTTTGTTGGAGCCTAGCCTGTTTGGATGCTCAACTACCTAGACCTGGATAGAGGGGGAGGACCTTGGACTTCCCACAGGGTGGGGGAACCCTGACTGCTCTTTGGTTGGAGAGGGAGGGGGAAGTGAGTGGGGAAGAGGGAGGTGGGAAGTGGGGAGGAGGCAGAAATTTTTTTCAATAAAAAAAGGAAAAAAATACTAGTTAATAATCAATTATCCTCAAAGTACTAATATAAATGCAGGGATAAGCCTTATTTAGTCCCTATATATGTTTCAAAACAAGTAATTTAAAAGAAAGTCTGTCTAATCAGAGATACCTAAACAGCCCTAAATACTTCAGAGATCTATAAAAATGGCATTTAAAATAAAATTTAAAAACCTTGTATCAGACAGAGACCCTGAGATCCTAACAGTGACCCAAGATCTCCAAAGAAGACTATGGGACACCACAATGTCTCCACCTGGATAACAATGCTAACCACTGGGAACGATGACCACAGTACAACACTGTCTGCCAGGACCCAGTCCAGACTGTGAACAAACATAGGACCTTGGAGAATTGATTGCACCACTTTTGCCTAGACAAAATAAGGTCAGTCTTTTCCACATCCCTCTTCCACAGAAACCAATCACCTTATAGGTCTGGTAAAGCCTGCTGTTCTGATACGTCTGCCTCAAATGCTACGAAGACCTGAGTATGACTGTATATGGGCTGGTCTCTGTCATTTTTCTGTTTTGTCTGTACTTAAGTATAATTTATTTATCCTTCTAAGATTTCTGTATTAATACTAGGCCAGCTATTGTAAGTCAGCCAGAGGGTCAGTTATTCCAAGGTCCTGAAGAGGGGCTATCTGAAAAAGACATGGGCGAAAGACAGGAAGGAGACCAAGTAAGAATCTGTTGTCAAGGTCTCAGTTTATTAGCAAAATGGTTGTGGTTTATATAGCCCTTGAATGAGGAATTTGGCAGGGGATGGGGGCAGGGGAATGGCAAGGGCAGGAAGGGATCTTGCCAGGGCAGCAGTGGTCACAAGTTGACACACCTAGTGTTCTCTATGCAAGCGGAATCGTTCCTTTTGTGATTCCAACCACAAACAATTCTCCAGATAGTTGGAATGTGGGGCGGGTTCCGCTAAAGGTAGCTCTCAAGATAGTTGGGTGTGGGGCTCCCCACAAACATCCTTAGGACAATAGTCCCTGCTATAATCTTTGGAAAAATGGCTCCTGCCTTGCTATAATCTTTAGGAAAATGGCTCCTGACAAGCTAAAATATCAATTTAAGAGCAAAAAGAATATCCAGATCCTTACACAAAGCTATAGCCAGCTTGTTAGCTCATTATATATAAAAGTCTGAGGATATAAAAGTTCATAAACAATAAAACAATGACTATATACTATTTAGGTTACAAGCTCACAATTTTCTGTGTTTTTGCTGGGACTCAAAGGTATAAGTCTATTTTTATTGTTTTATAGTTATCTGTTATTTGTTATTTCTATAATACGAATTTTAATATGGCCCTAAAAGTTTCAAATGATTTAACTTCTGTTCCTAGTTTAAATTTGTCTCAACAGGTTTTGCTTTGGTTGGTGGACAAAAACAAGCATCAATTGCTGACTACAACCTGCTCCAAATGACTGTGGACCATGGACTTATTAAAAACTGATGTGGACCAGTCTAGTCAATGTAAATGCTCCTTGGCTCTTCAGCAAAGTCCACAAACCAAATGTTCCTAAAATTTTCTCTTTTTGATTAGCATTTTACCTTTGTTAACCCTTGACAACAATGCCCTAAATACAGCAAGAAGCACTTAAAAGAATACATCATCAAATTATCTGTTTAAAATGCTCAGTCCAAAAAAAAAAAAAACCCATAAAAATGATTCTGTAATTGTAAAAGACAATTTGGCCAATGTTAGCAAAGCCAGCTCATGATTGAGCTTAGGACCAAAAGGAATGGGGAATGTGGAACCCTCACCCCTTATTCTCAAAAGGGCAAGAAGAAATTTCCTAGCAGAATGTTTGCCCAGGAAGAGAGTGGCTTTCCCCTCTCCCACTCAGGAGATTCTGAGCACAGGTCCCTTAGGTCAGCCCAGCCAGCCACCTGGTACAGGCTGTTAAAGATGGCCTAACTCAAGGATAGTGGCCTTGCTCTAAGAACAAGGAGAAAGCTGGCTTAACAGAATAGGAGGGAGCAAAAGTCCTTGTACCCGTGCCAAAAGAGCATCAAAGATTCTCTTTGTAGTTATTTCTTTAAAAGCTTACCCCACAGAGGAGATACAACTCCTCTCTACCTTGCTGGAAGGGGGATAGAGATGAGTTCCAAACATGTTTGTTATGCTGATTAAACCTTGCTTATTACAGTCTGGACCTCTCTGGTGGTCTCTCCCTGGGGGTCAGAATATGGGCACAAGAAGAGGCACTGGGAACCACATGGTGGCTCACAACCATCTGTAATGAGGTCTGGCGCCCTCTTCTGGCCTGCAGACATACAGACAGAATATTGTATACATAATAAATAAATAAAATATTTAAAAAAAAAAGAAGAGGCACTGGGATTTTCTGAGTTTGAGACCAGTCTGGCCTACCGAATGAGTTCCACACCTACACAGAAAAATGTGTCTTGAAATCACCAAAACAAGAAAATCTGAATCAAACAAGACTATGATCTAACTTTAACCTTCTCACCTTCTGGTAGCAGCAATTACATAGAAATTATATTGAAGTAGAAAAGTCTCTTTTTTTGTCATCTTGCTCTGGCTACCAAGCTCATTCCTTTA
>NW_026068511.1:37808-40054 GCF_014885135.2 Alexandromys fortis
TGGCAGTGGCCCTTGTTCTCTGAGCCTCTTTGTGTATAGAAATACTGCAGCCCTGCAATGGAAGGAAATGATGCTGGTTGTATCTCTGTCCAGAGTACACACATGGGCACTGCTTTTGTTGTACAGTGGGGAGAGAGATTAGAAAACTGAAGGTTTAGTTTCTAAAAGTTCTGAATATTGCATTCCAATTTCAGGTTTGTGTTATAAAGATTACAAATTGTTTAGGACCTGATAGAGCAATAGTTGAGTAGTGCTTTTAACGTGGTGTTACCACTAGCTGCAATGGTGTGATCCAGTGAAGCTTAGTTCCAGGGCACAGAAGGAGTTTCTGATGTGCAGAGATTTCTCAGGTGTGCAATGTGGTAGGCAGGTAGATAGGGCACAATCCACATATTTTGCTCTATGCCATGTAGCAGGAAGCAGATTTTAAATCATTTTTTAGGTTTTGATATTGTTTTGTATTGGAAAAAATTAATTAGATTAACACTTCATCAGGCATCTTAAAATATATGCTCAGTTAACAGAAAGGAGGAATTAAGGCCATAGAGATAGGTTATAGAATAGATTATTAACTTTTACAGTTTTAAATGCTAGTAAGAAGGAAAACACAGCTGTGGGGAGACATTAGATAATAAAAAAGCCCTGCTAAATTAAACCAACCTGTATGCTTTAAAGATACATTGCATTCAGAATAAAAACCAAGATATCTATTAAATTGGGGAATAACGCTATAGAGACCACTTCAATTCTTAACGATTAGGCTTCAAACAAAAAGATCTCTTGAGTAAAAGAGACAATAGTTCATCAGAGAGCATTACCATTCAATCTTAACTAATTCGTAAGATTACCAGATGTTTTCCTTTTGATTAAATATAATTTCAGACGATAAGCCTTCGGGGCTGGAAAGATGGGTCACAGGTTAAGAGCACTGGCTGCTCTTTCAGAGGTCCTGAGTTCAATTCCCAGCAACCACATGTTGGCTCACAACCATCTGTAATGAGATCTGGTGCCCAATTCTGGCGTGCAGGGGATACATGTTGACAGAACACTGCATATATAATAAATATTAAAAAAAAATAAGTCTTCATAAAGTTAGGGTGAAGGCAGAGTTTTGTTTCGTCTTTACAAAAGTATGAAAACATTGAACTAAGGAATCTAAAAACCACTAGACAACTGAGATATCTAAAGAATAAACACATCATCCAAATAAAATATCCCCCTTGAAAAGAATAAATTGGCCTAATGATCACTTTTTATAATCATGTTAGTTGTGTTTTCAAGGTGAAACAAAAAGACATTTTTTTCCTTTTTTTAAAGACAAATTCCTCTGTGTTGCTCTGGCTTTTCTGGAACTCACTTTGCAGGATAGACTGGCCTCTAATTTAGTGAGATATATCTGCCGCTGCTATGAAAGTGCTGGGATTAACGGCATGGACCAGTACAGCCTGGCAAAAATTCATTTTAAATAGACAAGTGGTGTTTTTTATTTTAAATGTTGTTTGCTTTATACTTCCTGTTTACTCAGGTAATATTATATCCTTCTGAGTTCTCTAATGGAGCTACAGACTCTATAATTGTAATCATGCATGTTAACAAATTCAAAAAAATGAACTAAAAAATGTATAAAGTATACAAGGCTAAGAGACATAGAAAGATTATTTAAGGTTAGTAATACCAGCTAGGATAAAAAGTAATTTAGGTACAACACCTTGGGCTTACTAAGATAGGATAGATGATCAAACATTTTCTCTAAATTTACCAAATGCAAATGGATTGGACATTGTTAGTATAATTCTTCCCTGTATATATTATATATAGTTATTGTATTTAGTGTATATAGCTTTACTGTGTTAGTTAAAACCTTCACTTTTAATTAGACAAATAGGGAAATGTATGATATTTTTATTATATTCTGATAATAAAGCTTGCTTAGCGTTACAGCAGAGCTAATCACTACCTGACTAAAATTTACCATAGAGGTTTGGAGGACTCTGGACAGATAGGAGTCAGGATTCCTAAGGCAGGCCTAAGAGAATATTAGCACTTTACTAACATGGAGAAACTGAAGAAGTGGTAGTCACAATTTGCTGGTTAACTGCTTCTCTGATCTTTCAGTTTCTTACCCTGCTCTCTGACTCCTGATTTCTTATTGTTAAATGTCAATTAGGTTAATGCTTCAGCATGGATAGAACTTTCTAAGCCCTTTGAAAATGAAGCCCATGTACCTGAGATAGAGCCACAAGATT
>NW_026068511.1:42750-43932 GCF_014885135.2 Alexandromys fortis
TTTCTTTCTTTCTTTCTTTCTTTCTTTCTCTCTCTCTCTCTCTCTCTCCCCCCCCCCGACAAACCTATTCTAGTGCCCCTTTCAGGGAGATCAATGTATCCCTCCCTTTATTCTTTGTTGTTAACTAACTCTGTGTCTGTGGTTTGTAGCATGAATATCCTTTACTTTACAACCAATATTAATGTATAAAGGAGTTCACACCATTGTCATTTGTATTGCTGGATCTTGAGGTAAGTTGAATCCTAATTTTCACAGAAACTGCCATACTGTTTTCCAGAGTGGTTGTACAATTTGCATTTCCACCAGCAATGGAAGAGTCTTCCCCTTACTCCCACATCCTCTCCAGCACAAGCAGTCATTGGTGTTTTTGATCTTAGCCATTCTGACAGGTGTAAGATGGTATTGCAGAGTCATTTTGATTTGCATTTCCCTGATGGCTAAGGATGTTGAACATTTCCTTAAGTGTCTTTTGACCATTTGAGATTATTCTATAGAAAATTCTCTGTTTAGTTCTGTACCCCATTTTTAATTGAATTATTTGAAATGTTGATATTTAATTTCTTGTTCTTTATTTATTTTGGCGATCAGTCCTCTATCTTATATGGGATTGGAAATTTTTCCCATTCAATAAGCTGCCTTATTGTGTTATTGACTGTTTCCTTTAGCTTTGCAGAAGCTTCTCATTTTCAGAAATTCCCATTTATTTATTTTTCCTCTCAGACTCTGTGTTACAGGTGTTATATTTAGGAAGTGGTCTCCTGTTCCATGCTTGGAAGGCTGCTTTTCACTTTCTCTCCTATCAGTTTCAGTGAGGTCAGATTTATAGTAAGGTCTTTATCCCCTTTGGACTTGAGTATTGTGCATGGTGATAATTATGGATCTATTTGCAATCCTTTACACGTTGATATCCAGTTATGCCATAACCATTTGTTGCAGATGCTTTCTTTTTTCATCGTATAATTTTAGCTTATTTGTCAAAAATCACGTGTTCATAGCTGTGAGGATTAATATCTGGGTCTTTGATTCAATTCCGTCATTCAACCTGTTTGTGTTTTTGCCCATCATCTCTTCCTCAAACCTCCAAAATGAACTGTTTGCTTAATTAAAACATCTGTTCCCAGTAGTCTCAATCATCTGACTGTACCATTTTGATGTTGTCCCGAGCAGTTTGTAGTCCAAACC
>NW_026068511.1:49914-56309 GCF_014885135.2 Alexandromys fortis
AATTTAACCTTGGTAAATTCTTGCTAATAGATGAAGTTTCAGTTTTCTTTTTAAAAACAACTCAGTTTTTTTCCACATAACTTTTTAGTTTTTTAGTATGTTTATATGTTTAAAATATTGATTATAAGATAATATCTTTCCTCTGCAGTAAAATTCCTATAGGGAATGCATAGAGCGCAAAATGTCTAGAATGAAGGCTAGGAAGTGGTGGCTGAAGCCTTTAATCCCAGCACTTGGGAGGCGAGGCAGGTGGAGTTCAAGGCCAGCCTGGACTAGAAGAGGTAGTTCCAGGACACATTGACACATTCCAAAGCTACAGAGAAACCTGTATCAAAAAAAAATAAAGTCTTGAATGTAACCAAACTCCAGATCCAAACAATCCATAAGTGCCTCCTATAATTTTATTTCTACTAAATCATTTTTTTCCTGTTTTAGATGATAATTCTCTTTGACTTGTCACCTTTTATGGTTTGGTTCTAATTACTATTTTCAATTTTTTACTCCAATAATGGGATATAGATGGCCAATGACTTGCAACAATTTCTGAAAATTATTAAGATTCCACAAATAATCTCTCCTAATTTTTAACTTTTGGGCTCACATTTTTATAAAAGTTTTATATGCTGAATAATTAATATAATCACCTTTTTGTATATTTTCAGAAGTAATTCCCAGGGGACAAAGTTTGCTTTACTTCAACAACCATTTTCTCTGAAATATTTACATTTGAATCAGCTAATGAAATTCCATATAATGTTGAAAACATACCTAACTTGAGTATAATTCTCCATTGTAATAAATAACAAAGTACTAACATGCAGTACTTTATATCCTAATTGGTTTATAATAATAACTTTCAAGGACTAGAAATTTTCATTACATGTTTAAGTGAGTTGAATTAGATAAAATAGTTTGAGTAAGAATATAAAAATCATAGACAGTATGTTTTAATCAAAAGTCAAGTTTATATCAAAAGGGAGCATCCATGCCTATATCAATGTAAAATACATAAATAAGTAGTTACTTTTTAAAATTAATTTTACTGATCTACACTTTTACATGATACACATATACGCCCCTTTATTCGTTTTAGATTCTGTAATGTACACTTTTATCCTATCATTTCATTGGGTGTCTTTTATAACTGGATGTATATTTATGAATATATAGAGCTGGTTTTGGAGATGGACACTGACTCTGTCACTCTATAAATCCAAGCATGTCATTAAAATAAAAAATTCAGAGTTTCTCTCTCAATGTCAGGAGCATGGGACAGAAAGAAAAAAGAATTTAGAAAAATTTTCACTTTTCTACACTTCTACTTTCGAGTCTATTGTACATGTCATTGAATATATATGTCTGTATATGACTATAAATAATGTTTAAGTTGTCCACAATGAACAATGAATTTTCCTGCAGTAATTTCTGAAGTTTTCAGGAAGAAGTTGGGGCCCCACAACAACAACTCAACCTGGGTGCTGTGATGGCATGATGATGAAAGTGCTACTACCAGACGTGTTTTGCCTACCAGCTGCTCAAGATGGTTCCAACTTGGTTAGCTGAAATGGTCCACTTTTTACAATGTTGTGGACAGACCTTATAAGAGGAAGCTCACAAAAACTTTACAAAATACTCAGAGACTATTTGCAGTTATACCACACAGTAATCTTGGACCTTAACCATCATTTTACTTTCTCAGCATCCCATAGAAAGAACATTGCCCCCATGACAGCTGGAAGTAATTCTAAAAGACTACATCCCCTCTCCCAACAAAGTTTGTCCTAGGGTTAGGGACATCATTTAGGGGTTGATTATAATTGGTATAGGGTTGCGGGTTAGAAGGGAAATTTTATGGGCTCAGGGATTTCTTTGAAAAAAGGGAAAATTGGATGGAATAATAGATGAGTGTGAGTGTACATACATTAATAATAGTCGTGAGTAATAGAGTAAATGCTTGTGAGTTATAATTTGTAGGCAATTGCTTTGATATACATTTTTATATATTGATATAATGTTTTTTGTTTTTGATATGTTAAATATTGAATATTATATGCATTCGTGCTTTCACCTCTGCTTAAAACATTTTATATATTGATAAATATATTTATCAAATTGCAATGTACATTTCTTCCACTGATCAAGATACTTATTCATTGGTTACATTTTGAGCCCATTGTCCTCATTTGTTGTACAGTTGTTTATTGTACAATATTCTAATATGAAGTCTTAGTCTTTAAGTTATATAGGTATTAGAATTATAGATCAATAGTCATCTATGTTTGTCATACTTATAGTTAGAATAATCAGGTTTTTCACACACATAAAGAATATATTTTGCATAGATAGGTAATCTTCAGCCACTTCAAAGAGCTGTAAAATATGGAATTTAAATAATCTAGGGTCCTGTTGAAGTGAGACACGATTACTACTGGTAGCATTGATCTATTTTCCGGAGAATGTTGAGCACCAAAGACACTTGGAGCTTGTTTTCTTGTTGTCAAAACTGGTCTTTGGGCAAAGACATGCTCATGCCTCAACCTCTGAGAAAATACATGGTATCCAAAAATGGATAAGCAGTTCTGTTAAATCTTGACTGGCATTCATCTCAGAGACAAATATACCCACCTCTGTTTGCTGAGTATTGTGGTAAAGGCAAAATACACCAATATGCCAAGTTTGTCCATCATTTTTTTTCCTTTCTGTAGGCATTAATTTTCTCATGCATATAATATACTGTTGATCTTTTCTCTTTTTCTCTCCCTGTGAATAGATACTGTTCTTATAAGGTGGTATCCTATACAACGGACACAGAAATAAGAGAATTGATTCTTCTTTTCAATTTCCTTCTAAAGTAACTGTCTATGTCATGGAACAAAAATGTGGAACACCAGAATCATAAAACTATACTTTTTTATATCAAAGAAGTATGCAGTTCACTGTCATACTTACATTGTACTCATGTATGTTGTATTTTTGAAGGCAGTGACCTATGATGATGTGCACATCAACTTTACTAAGGAAGAGTGGGATTTACTGAATCCTTCCCAGAAGAATCTCTACAAGGATGTGATGCTGGAAACCTACAGGAACCTAACTACTATAGGTGAAAATAAATTTCTTTCATGTTTCAAAAGATAGAGACAACTTTTCCTTGGTTTATGATTTTGTTCTATAATTTGTTTTAGAGAAAGAAGAATGAGGTGAATAACACAGTCACAGTTCTTAGGTGCACTTAAGATAATAAGCTAATTGTTGCACATTCTTAAAGAATATAACATCTATTCTGGTACTGTATTTTAGGATACACTTGGGAAGACCTTAACACCGAAGAGCATTGTCAATGTTCTAGAAGACATGCAAGGTAATTTTCTTGGGCAAGTTCATAACAATTTTCCTTGAATAGTTTGTAATGTGTTCTGGAACTTTAAAACAAAAGCAATAGTGTAAATAACCACAGCTTTAAATGTATTGATGGTTATTAAGTTCTCAAAAATCCATATACCTCAATTTCATGCATGTGAATTGCAACCTCAAAGCCTTCATTGAAGAAAATATCTAGGTAGCAATGCCTAAACAGATATCTCCATTTGATTCATAGCACCATGGGAGCTATGTTGTAGAACTGCTGCTTCATTTGCTTCTTGCTATTCATGACAAAAAATGTATACATATTTCAGTGATCCTGAGTATAGCTGCAAAACTTTCTACTAATTCAATAGCCCATAGTAAGCCTTGTATCCCTCATATACTTTTTGTGATTGTGCTAAGTTTAGTGAAATCAGATTAGTCAAGGGTCAATGGGCAGTTGTTGTGGAGAAACCTTAATATCTATACCACAAGTCTGTGAAAGTCTTATGGATTCATTTTGGAAATCTTTTATACACTATTTTTTTTTCACACACACACACACATATATGACATGTCACTCTTGACACAAGTGTGTGAGCATAGGAATATGGAAAGATTCAGCATACTTCTCCTTAAGAAAAATTAAGAAGATAAACTGTAGTTCCTATGTAGAGTGTACATGTTTAATTTGATTTGCAAATACAAAGTTAATTTATTTTCTATCATCATGGTTAATACATAACTACAAACTCACATTACAACAAAAACAAACAAACATGAGTTCTAGGTCTATGCAAATACTTGTGGGTGTCTTAGTTCACTTACCAAATGTATAATGATTCATAATATAGTAAAATTATGAATGGAATAATGTTGGTAAAGTACTCAGTATATGCAGTTCTCTTCAAAAATGTAACAAATATCATAGAAAAATATAGGTATAGTTATAGATGAAAAGATAAACCATGACATAATGGTATTTATCATCACAAATATTTTTATAGATGTAAAATGACCCCTAATTAGAGAACAAAACATGATTTTAAAGAAAGGTATAAAACCTTGATATTTGATTCCTTTTTACAATTTGAAAAAATATGAAATTAATTCATAAAGGTATGAGGTTCAACTGCATTGAATGTGGTAAAGCTTTTACACGTGTAAATTATCCTTGTAGGATTGAAAGAAATCAAACTGGAGAGAAGTTTTCAGTATATTCTCACTGTGGTAAAGTCTTGTCTTATAACTCTTATCTCCTAAGGAATGAAAAAACACATAGCGGAGAAAAATGCTTTGAAATTAAGCGATGTGATGAAGTCTTTTCTTATCACAATCATCTTGAAATGCATAAAAGAACACACACTGGAGAGAAACCCTATGAATATGGTCAAGATGATAAAGACTTTCTTCTTTATGAAACTCATCAACGTCATAAACGAACACATACTGGAGAGAAACCCTATGAATGTAATCAGTGTGGTAAAGCCTTTGCACATCACAGTCATCTTCAAAGCCATAAAAGAACACATACTGGAGAGAAACCTTATGAATGTAATCAGTGTGGTAAGGCCTTTGCACAACAAAGTACTCTTCAAAGCCATAAAAGATCACATACTGGAGAGAAACCCTATGCATGTAATCAGTGTTGTAAGGCCTTTGGATGTCACAGTAATCTTCAAAGGCATAAAAGAACACATACTGTAGAGAAACCCTATGAATGTAAGCAGTGTGGTAAGGCCTTTGCACACCACAGTAATCATCAATTGCATAAAAGAACACATACTGGAGAGAAACCTTATGAATGTAATCATTGTGGTAAGGCCTATGCATGGCACAGTGATCTTCAAAGGCATAAGAGAACACATACTGGAGAGAAACCCTATGAATGTAATCACTGTGGTAAGGCCTTTGTTCAACATGGTAATCTTCAAAGGCATAAAAGAACACATACTGGAGAGAAACCCTATGAATGTAATCACTGTGGTAAGGCATTTGCAGCTCAGAGTAGTCTTCAAAATCATAAAAGAACACATACTGGAGAAAAACCCTATGAATGTAATCATTGTGGTAAGGCCTTTGCACGTCATGGTCATCTTCGAGTGCATAAAAGAACACATACCGGAGAGAAACCCTATGAATGTAATCAGTTGATAAGGCCTTTGAACACCACAATAATCTTCAAACCCATAAAAGAACACATACTGGAGAAAAACCATATGAATGTAAGCAGTGTGGTAAGGCCTTTGCATGACATAATCATCTACAATTGCATAAAAGAACACATACTGTAGAGAAACCCTATAAATGTAATCAGTGTGGTAAGGCCTTTGCACACCACAATAATCTTCAAAGCCATAAAAGAACACATACTGGAGAGAAACCCTGTGAATGTAAGCAGTGTGGTTAGGCCTTTGCTCAGCGTGGTGCAGATGTATAGAAGAACACATACTGGAGAGAAACTGAATGATATCAGTGTGATAAGGCCTTTGCAGACCCCTGTACTCCTAAAAGGCTTAAAATGTAATATACTCTAGAGATACCTGTGAATCGAATGTGGTAAATTCTTTTTCACAATCACCTCCATATATGTAATATGAGCCCTTCTGTAGAGAAACCCTGAAGTTAATTTGTGTATTTTTCAAAAACATGAAAAAAAATTTATACTGTAGTGAAACTGTATAAATGAATTCAGTGTCATAATGTTTTGTGCTTCATATAAGAGTAAGACTTTGTGTGTAGTCATCTGAGAAAGCTTGTGCATATTATCATAATCTTTTGGACCCGAGGAAAAAACTGGCGGCTTATTTTAAATTGTTCTTTCAGATGTTAAGCCACTTATATTCAGTTAACCAAAATCAGTTATTGTGTAGAAAAAAGTTTCATAATGTCAACAACTTGTTTATGCATCATTATACCTCTCTTTATTTTAGTTTGAAACAGCAAAGTAATGGATAAAACCTTATTGGTTACAGGAAGGGTATTCAAACTTTGGTCTTCAAACCAGAGCCAAAGGAAAGAACTTTGTCTCTGAGTCTAGAACTAGATAA
>NW_026068512.1:0-39242 GCF_014885135.2 Alexandromys fortis
TCTCCATCCAGTATGTACAATGGCTCTCCCCTAGCTGCATATGTGGAGCTTACCTTCTCTCTACACTTCCACTGCCCATATACTCTCCCTTTCAATACATTTCTCAGTGGACATAGGATGTAAGCCTGATAGCACTCAAGGTAAATTCCCACTTTCAAAGATGGCTTTTTCATAGGTGAATACACAGAATGTACACCCTCCCAAGTCTTTCCCAGGCTATGTACTCTAGTTCCTCCCTAAAACCAGAAGGGTACATGTCATTAGGGATGAATTGCATATAGTTGCCTGGAAAAGAGGCTGTGTACTCAGATGGAGGGGAAACTTTCTTTCACGATGGAATATTAACAATCAGCGAACCCGGTGGTGGTCATCCTTTGTAAGCAGTCACAGGTGATCACAGGAAGGTACCAATTGTTTGTCTTCAGATAGTGCTGAGTAACAACAAAAGAAAACTGAATAGAAACTGTATATGATAATGTAATAAATGAGTATTTCCTAGGTATAAACTGTTCAACTAAACCTTAGATAAAACACAATATATTATTCATATGATACATGGCATTACTACTGAAAGACCCCAGTGCTGGGGAGACTCTCACTCAAGTCTTGGGATAACATGACCCCCACCCCAGTAACTCATGAGGGACCGTCCTTGCTGCAATCACAGGAGGCTTTAATCCATGAGATGGGAACCAGTGCACTGGGGCAGAGACTCATAACCCACGCAGGGGAAGAATTCGACCCTGAGTGACTGGGAGAAGGAGTTTTTAAGGGAAGAAACCACAGCCCAGTAATGCAAAATGGTCATAGAAAATTTCGAAAATCCGGTGATGGTCACAAGGGGGCAACTCCCTGCCTCTCAAGATCACTCTCAAGATTACAATCTAACTTTATCTTCAGCTAGTTCCTGAAACACAGTCACTGAACTGGCTAATCCTAGATTCCTGATTCTTCTCTTCCTGCTTAGATTTTTGGCTATTTTCTTCCTGCTGGGAGGGTCTGGATTTATCCAGGTATTTCACTACTATAACCCTGCTTTTGGGTTTTAATGTATGTAGTTGATACCAAGAAACAGCAAATACATAACAAAATATCATGGAATTGATCCAGTCCAGCACAACTAAGAAATCCCTCTTCAAACTGTGATGCTCCAGCTTACTCTAGAGAGTTACACAGGCAGACTCTCTATCCTTTCTATGGGTGAGCATCTTATTTGCTTTTTACACTACAGACATGTATACACTAAAGTTAAATAAACATTTACATCTTAGCATCCAAATCTCTAATAGTTCTGATTAACGTAATAGTTGTCTTTGGGTGTATTTCAGAGCCAGCCCTCCCTCAGCTAAATTCTATATTGTGTGGCTTACTCTCTAAGGATTGGTCAATCCTTTATATCACCAATTCTACTCTTCTACATTGCGACTGAGTAGTGGAGTACTACACAGTACATGAGACCCCATTTACAACTTCCACAAATTAACTCCAAATGGGCCTTACACCTAAATGTCAAGTGCTAAGTGCAGAACTTCTAGAAAATACTTGAAACTAGGCCCCTCTGACTTTGGCAACCTGCCTAGGCTTTGGGAGGTTTCTCTAAGGCAATGATGTATAGAGCAACAACAGAGCTCTGTTTCTAATCTCAGGAATATGCTTGAGAGAGCTGGTAAAGATGTGGGGCCAGGGCCTTTGGAAAAGGGTTGTTTCAGATCCTCAGAATGCAAGACTTCACAGAATGGTGAAAGCTGTGGTTATCAGTTCCAACACCACTGTGAACTTTGTTTATAATGTTCTTTGGTTTACCCAATGTTCTTCTTGTGCAACATTGTCTGATTGTATACTTCCTTTTAAAACCAAACCCATTGATTTAGATTAGCAAGAGACTTGCTGTTGGATTTAGATCTCCAGCCAATCTGGGATTTGTCTTTCTGTAGATTAGCAGCCAGTGCTGGGAATGCTGTGCTGTGTCCCTTCTGCTCACCTGGTTCTGTCACTCAGACCTCACTAGCCAATCAGAGCCTCCACCAGTCAAATGGGAGGCTTCTTCCAGGAGCCAGGCTTCCGGTTTAGTGCTTCCTGAAGAAATCACAGTCTCTCTCATGCACTGTGCCTTGTGATCCCTTGTGGGGATAAAGTTTGTCAGCTAGGCAGCTGCACTATGGTGAGTGAGTGGTTGCTCTCCAGAATGAGAGGAGAGGTGGGCCAAGAAGAGTAAGGGGCCAAAGTCCCCAGGTTGGGAGGATATGCCAGCCTTGGAGCACCTGGCTGCTCTTCCCACGTGCTGAGGAGTGGCTGGGCTTGGCAGCTGAGGGGCTGCTGTCCCCAGTCTAGGTGGAGTGGCCTGCTGAGGCTTGTGACCAATGTGATGCATCTTCCCCTGGCTGGGTGGGAGCCAGTGGACAAACAGAGTTTATTGTATTCCTGTCTAAGTCATCCTTGCAACTCTGTGGCAGTCTCTGAATAACTTCACTGCCTGGGCTGTGTCTGCACAGAGCAGAACGCTGGGAGCTGCAAATGGTGGTGCCTTTAGTGCTTATTTTGCCGCATGTGGAGAGATATCACCAAATTTTCCAAACTCGGAGCCTACTGGTCTCTCCAGTATCTTCAGAAGTTCTGCACTTTTAACATTTAGGTTTAGGATCCATCTCTAGTTAATTTTGTGGAGCTCGTAAATGGTTTCTCCTGTGTAGAGTAGCACTCCACTGCTAAACTGTGAAGTAGGAGGGCATAATTGATAATAGAATTAAATGGTTTAAGGATTTGCCAGTTCTTAGGAGACATTAAGTCACACAAAGTAGAATTTAAGTGAGGGAGGGCTGCATCCCAAATTCCCCAAAGATAAATAATATGCTAACCCTGCCTGTTAGTGATTAGTATCATGAGATGCAAATGTTTGGTCATCATGATTAATAAGCCATTAAGGTACATTCCTATAACAAATGAAACAACCATGATTTACAACCAGCCAAAAGACCCACTTCCTCATCAAAGACCTCTCTAACATGCTGCCCAAGGGGCCATTACAGGGTCACAGCCTGTGTGCCATGGAAGTATATTAATTCTAGAACAGCTGCATTTTTCAGCTTTTAGAAAAGCAGTGTACAGTCAATGTCCCCTATACAGATTGAGGTGGACTTGAATTCTGTCTATAGCCCCACAGGGCATTACCCTTGCTACCCTCTTGACTAACCACCATAAAATTTTGCATTACAAGTATGCTGCACTGCAGAGTTCTAAAATTACCAATTTGAGTCATATCTTGTGGCGTCCATTGCAATAACAATAAAAAGATTTTTGAGGAACATGGCTTCTCCCTTCAGACCAGAAGAGTAGGAACAGTGTACTGTGTACCCTGGAAGGGGGAAAGAAACTGGACAATAACTAGATCACAGAATGAAGTTTAAGGGAGTGAGCTTCAGGGTTATCCATTACAAACCAGGACCTGATTAATACAGTGTGTAATTTCCTGTGTGATTTCCCATCGTAAATTAATTCCTTGCATGTGAATGAAGACAGACACCAGTGGGTGTACAATTTTGGGCGGATAGCCTGAACTACTACATATTTAGTTTCCAATTAGTGAACTCTCCCATGCAGATATGTTCAATCCTGGTTGACACAGTTAAGGCAGCTCAGATGCTGGAGACACAGGCCATTGGCTGTAACTCCATGTGTCAGCATACAGCTCGCAGAAGCTAACATTTTACGTGGTACAAAATCATGCTTTCTCTTACTACTGGCAATCTCCCTACCAGGGAAGTGCCTACTCTGTTTCAAAGTCAGTATAACTAAGTGTTCAATTATTTTTTTTTATTATTTTAAGAATTCAATTAATGGTTGTCATATTTTAGATTTCATTTTCTTCAAAGGTATGACTGCCATAATCTTTGTATTTTCTAATGTTTCCCAGGTTTTGAATTTCATTTTATTTTTAAGAGCTGTTTATTTCTTCTTCTTTTTATTTATATCAGATTAGAGCAGTGATTCTCAACCTAGTGGGTCATGTTGGTGGATCAAATGAACCTATCACAGGACAGGCCTAAGACCATCAAAAATTACAGATATTTATATTATAATGCATAACAGCAAAAATATAGTTATGAAGTAGTAGTGAAAATCGTTTTATATGTGGGGAGATCACTGCATCATGAGTAACTGTATTAAAGAGTCACAGCACTAGGAAGGTTGAGAAAACTGGTTTAGATCAATGTCTCCTATAGCTCAGGATTGCATCATACTATGTAACTGAGAATTGCTGTGAACACCTAATCCTGCCTCTGCTACATAGTGCTGCAAAAACAGTCCAGCAACTCCTACCATGCTGGATCTTGACTGGTATGTGTGAAGGAGAAATAGATCAGTGAATGAGTATCCTTCAATTTATCTAGATTTTATTGTGAATTCACAAGTGAAGTGGGACCTGTGTAATAACTGAGTTCACTGTCCAATTTTAGAAATATTTATTTATTTATTATGTATACAGTATTCTGTCTGTGTGTATGTCTGTCTGCAGGCCAGAAGAGGGCACCAGACCTCATTACAGATGGTTGTGAGCCACCATGTGGTTGCTGGGAATTGAACTCAGGACCTTTGGAAGAGTAGGCAATGTTCTTAACCACTGAGCCATCTCTCCAGCCCCCACTGACCAATTTTAAAGCCAGCGTAGTCACATCAGAAAAAGGGATGGGAAAGAAGGAGTGTAAAAGCTTTGCTGCTGTGACAATAGTTGACATTAGCAGTGAGTAGTGAGGTAATCAATTTTAATTGTTCTATAAATGTGCTGACTTGCCATTCCGTGAGTCCACAGACCATGCAAACAGGAATTTATATATAGAGCTTAACTTATCATTAAACCAAATTACTGTAGTTAGAGTAGTTCAAGTAAAATAGAAGAGCTGGATAAAATGGTGTGCCCCTGTCTACCATAATTTATTTTCCAGGTTTAAGATGTATACTCTGAGAGAAATGATGTGAGTAGTACTTGGTGTGCTCTAATACAAATCCCTGGTCTCTGGAGCACATGACCATAAAATCTGTTTCAACTTTTTAACAAAATTTTTCAGGAGTATAAATACATTATTTCCACTATCTCTTTCTTGCCTCTAAGCCCTCCCATAGACCCTTTGTTGTGTTCTAATTCTCATGGCTACTTTTTGTTTAACAACAATTACTGTTTTTGACCTGTGTTTGTTTGCAAGACCTCCCAGCTATGTAGTTAGGGGTTGGCTACTCTGGACCTTGAGTGTGTAATGGAAAGTGTACACATAGGACCATGTGCCTTGGAGGAGGAACAGGAAATGCTCTGGGAAAATGGAAGATTTTACTAAACCACAAAATTTCCAGATTAGGATCTTGTCTGACCATAGTGTGGAAGGACAAACCTGGAGGATTTTTGCTTTCTAAGACATTTGGTTTCTGCCCACCCAGTAGGGTAACTGCCAATGTCTTGAAGCCCAGCTGGGTGGGCCTAGCTAATGAGGGACTCTGGTTGGCAATTAGGAGCCCCAGCAGGAGATAGTTTACAGGTTCTTTCCAGTATTGTATCCACATTCTCTTTTCTGTTCCCAAGCCCTACCACAATCCCTCAGTGTCTTCTAATTCATGGCCCACTTTTCTTTAAAGCAGTTGTAAATGTGACCTGTGTTTGGCTGCAAGATTTCCCAGGTATGAGGCGATGGGTTGACTGCAGTGCACATTGAGTGTGTAATAGGGATGTGCACACAGAGGACCCTGTGCTTTGTATGAGGAACAGCATATGCTCTTTGAAAGTGGAGGATTATCTACTAAAATACTAACTTTCTATCTAGGGCCCTGTCCACTGGGCTGGAAGGACAGAACAGGAAGTACTGTGCTATCTGAGTCATTTGATCTTTGATCACCCAGTAGTCAAGCTGACATTATTCTAAGGCCAAGTTGGATGGCCCTAGCCAAGGAGGGGTTCTGGAAAGTCTTAGCAATCAGGAACAATAGTGGCAGGTAGCTTGCAGATTCTTTTCAGGATTCTTTTCTACTTTTATTGTAGTGAGTTTTTTTTTTTAAACTATACTATTTTGTTTTTTTAATGATTTATTTATTTTTATTGTGCATACAAAATTCTGCCTCCATGTATGCCTGCATGTCAAAAGAGGGTACCAGATCTCATTACAGATGGTTGTGAGCCACCATGTGGTTGCTGGAAATTGAACTCAGGACCTCTGGAAAAGCAGTCAGTGCTCTTAACCACTGAGACATCTCTCCAGCCCTAGGAATACCACAAGCTATGCCATGGTGAGTGTAGGGTGTTCAGAGAAGGTCTGTTGAACTGTCATATCTGCTGGGATTTGGATGGACCATGAGCCAGGCTGTGGTTTGGTTGCCCTATGTAATGACCTGGGCAGTGGTCTTTGTCATCTGTGCCTCCCTGTATATGGATTTCCTGGGAAGAGTGACACTCTGCAGCCCTGGCATGATAGAATATTATACTTGTAATATCACTGTCCAGTGTCCACACAGAGTCATGCTTTTGGTGTGCAGTGGGAAGACAGATTTGAAAACTGATAGTCTTATTTCTAGAAGTTCTGAATATTACATTCTACTTTCAAGTTTGTCTTATAAATGTTTTAAATAATTTAAAAGCTGGTACAACTATAGTGATGTTGATTGTCTTTTAGCAATACATGATTAGAATGCTTCTAACTTGTCTGCTACCACTAGCCACAATGATGTCATTCAGTGATATTTAGTTTCAGGTGACAAAAAGAGTTTCTGAGCTGCAGAGGTTTCTTAGGTGTGTATGGTATTGGGCAGGTAGATAGGGCAGAATCTATATCTTGTGCTACAATCCATGTGACAGGAAACAGAAATTTTTCTATATTGCTTTGGTATTGGGCATCAGTGGGGCTGGGTTTACCTGAAAACACAACAAGACCCAAGGGGCTGCAGAGCAGGAGGTCATCTCTTTTTACAGAGAGGGTTCTAGAGCATGGGGCCTCTCTGTTTGGAAGAGATACCAGTAGCTGTAGGGTCAGAAACAACAGTTTAATGGTCACTTTGAGGTAATTTTGAGAATGTTGTGAAGTCTTTATTTATTTAATTTCTCTACACAGAAGTAGCTGGCTAACATTGTTCAAGGTCACATGTTTTCTGACTAAGTCTCCTTTGATCTTTTGATTAATAGTTAATGATATTTTCCTGCCTATGTTCTTGTCTTTTCTCTCTATGCTCTTTATTCTTTCTCAAATATTGTACACATTCTTGATTGTTGTAGCTTTGTGGTAATTTTTTCTCCTGAGACAGGGTTTCTCTGTAGCTTTGGAGCCTGTCCTGGAACTTGCTCTGTAGACCATCTGACTTTGAACTCATAGAGATCCACGTTTCTCTGCTTCCTGAGTGCTGAGATTAAAGTGTGCATCACCACAACCCAGCAAGAAGTCATATTATGTCAATCTGTGTACTATTTTTTCATAATCCCACTGATTACTCTGCGTGTTTCCACGACGAATATAGCTTTGTAATCAGTTTTCCTGTTATAAATTGTTGGGCATTACCATTGTAATGTATTCATTTATGATGCAAATTTACCATACACACCGCTGCATCATGTTTCCAAGTGTCGTTCATTTACTTCTTTATTTATGTTGGTTTTGTTGATGTTATTGTTAATCTGAGAGACTTTTGGTTTATTTGATAAAAGGCATTATGGATGTTGGCAGATGGCTCATCACATATTCATTTTGGAGATGACCTATGTTCAGATACCTAACTCAAGTTGTTAGGCTCATAACTCTACAATTTCAGATCCAAAGCCATCTGAATGCTTCTTTTTGTATGTCACCTGCATACATATGGAAGATATTCTAACTCATGTACAAATATATACAAAAAATAACAATAAACTTGTTTTCAAAAGTACTTTTGACTTATAAAGCAATTAGAGTAAAACAAATTGCTTTAGGTGTACACTGATTCTTTAAAAAATCTGTTATCTTGCATTTTGTTTAAAAATGTTTTCATTTCCTCACTCTGATTGCAGACTTACAGGCAATTATCAATCATGGGAAACAAATGGTGTCTAAGTGACCCTAGGAGACATCCTATTCTTTACTATAAGATAATGAGATCCTTTTAGTAGTCAAAACTATTTTCTACGAAGTTAAGACATGAGAAGGTTTCAAGTGAATCTCTCCAATTTTAGTGGAACATCCCTCCTCACCCAAGACATTTTCTCTTATTGTTAAAGGAGAGAGAACTGAAGTCTATAGGATGAGTGCTGCTCAGTGATTTCTTAGAGTTTGATTTTGGTTAAAATCTTGTAGTTTTTATTTAAAGGAGCATAATATGTCTTTGTGTCTTTGTCATCTATGTTATTGATTTTATTAATTGTTATTTAAGAATATTGTTCATTTTTCTGTAAAATAATGGTCTCACTAACTTTGTATTCAAAAAATTTCTCATGTTATTAATTCCTTGAGTTTTTATTGGTTTGGGAAGTTTCTGTGGCGAGACAGTTTTAGTTTTTTTCTTCTTTATCTTGTATGTTTGCCATTTTCCATTCTCTGGCATATCTATCTTCATGTTTGTGTTTTTGCTGGTCAAGTGACTGATGTTATTAGTACATTACCTTTAGATCTTTAAAATATTTTTGTATACTATTGTCTTTTTCTCTTAATTTGCCTCAGCTATCAGCATGCCATAGCTTAGAGTAATCTGAGAAAACACCAATTGAGGGTATTCCTAGATCAGAATGTCTGATTAAGTTGTCTGAGAGAGATTGTGTTGGTTTTGATTGATATGGGAAGGTTTTTCCACTCTGTTGGCAATATCTCTGAGCAAGAAGCTCTGGGATAGATAGGAGAGCTAGCTAAGCACAAGAAAGTGACAAAACAAGAGAGAAAGCTAGAAAATAATGGTTCCACATGTTTTGCCTTTAGCTATTCTTATTAGCTTGAGTATCTGTTTTAAGCTCCCATAAGTAAGAATTGTGAAATAGGGTTAACAACCAAATAAACTTACTCATTACCTGAGTTGCTTTTGATTAGATAATTTAATAGCAGCAACAGAACAGAAATTTGGAACAAAAATGGGACTCAAGTGCTGCAAAGGACCTGGGAATGTTGACTGTTATAAGAATGCTAAAGATATCAGAAAACTGGACAAAAAGTCTAATCAGCTGTTCTTTTGGGACCTAGAAGATGGAAATGTTGAGAGTAATGGCAGAGAGTGGAGATCAAAGTCATCAATTTTTGTGGGCTGTAACCTTTGCAGGGAACCATGGAGTTGGCCTGACCTAACTTCCTTGAGAGACCTGTGTCATAGGTTTTTCAGGTTAAAGTCCATGGTTCCTGGGTCACAATATACCTCCCAGTTCCTGGTAGACTGTTTCATTCCCTCAGACAGTGAAACATTCAGGCTGATTTGTGCTTCTTTGTATGATCCCTTAGTAGTCAAGGAATCATGAAAGTTTAACAGGACAATTCAGTTTAAACATTAATCTTGTGTACACTGTATAGCTTGCAAATTTTATTATATCCTGGTGTATATAGAGGCTGCTTGTTCATTTCACAGATGCCCAGACCTGCAATAATTATAAAAAAATTATTTTAATTACAAGACTGCTTAGCCAATAGCTTAGGCTTTTTTATTAAGTAACTCTTACATCTAAATGAACCTATTTCTATTAATCTTTGTGTCATCACATGACTGTGGCCTACAAGTAAGGTTCCATCCAGCATCTTTCTCCTTCAGCAGATACATGGCATCTCCCTGACTCTGCCTTCTTTTCTCCTTTAGCTCTACTTGTTTTATTCTGTGAAGCCATAAGCCCAAAGTAGCTTTTTTATTAACTAATGGTAATAAAACATCTTTACAGCATACAGGGGGAATCCCACATCACCTCCTATTTTCTGTCTAAATTAAAAGGAAGGTTTCAATTTTGACATAGCAAGATTACATATAATGAAACCATTATCCAGCAAGAATTAGACTTACAATATATAGTCCCTTTACACTTGGCAAGTTAAGGGAAATACTATATCATCTATTCCATCTTTTCGAGTCTAAGGTTTTATGTCTAATCTATTTTTTTTATAATTATAAAACCGTCTCTTTATTCAACTCCATCAAAGACGCCAGAAGGATATACTACTACCTAAGTAAACAGGAAGTACATTGTAAGCAACTTCCAAAACTCTAGAATTGACAAAGACATCTTGTTGCCTGGACAGTCACCCAAAGTTCTTCTGTAACATTGGGGCACCCATCTCCAGCCTATAGGCCCATAGTGTCTGGCAGACTTTCCCACGAAGCAGGAAATTTCAAAGACAGTTCTGCCTATATTGGCAGTTTGTTAGTCATCTTTTTTTGTGGGTCCTGCAGAATGTCTGGCAGACTCTTGCATGGAGCAGGAACTTTGAATGACTTTCTCACCTTCTTTAGGCAACTTTAGCAGTCATTTTTCTGTGGGTCCTGAATGTCTAGTTTATAAAACATACCATGAAGCAATTCCAGCAGAATTTTCTTGCCCAAATGGCTAGTCACATTGAAGGCAAATTCCATAATGAGTTTCTTTAATTCCCATCAACCTCCCTGAAATAATAGGTGCTGTCAGAGGCAGATGTGGCTCACTGTCATGAAATGTCCTAAGTTTTGAAAACATTTTACATGCCATATTCTGTATGTCTTTGAAAGATTTAAAGAATACCTATCCATCTGAAATATATCTCTGTACTTCTAGAAAGCCTATTATGACTAAAAGTTTAACTGTTATAAAACACTATCTATTAATTTGTATTTCTTTTTATGTATTTATTTATTTTATTGAAAAAATTTCTGTCTCCTCCCCACCTACCATTTTCTTCCCCCTCCTCCCCTCGTCTTCCCTCCCTCTCCAGTCCAAAGAACAGTCAGGGTTCCCTGCCCTGTGGGAAGTCCAAGGTCCTCCCCTCTCCATACAGGTCTAGGAAGGTGAGCATCCAAACAGGCTAGGCTCCCACACGGCCAGTTCAAGCAGTAGGATCAAAACCCAGTGCCATTGTCCTTGGCTTCTCATCAGCCCTCATTGTCTGTCATGTTCAGAGAGTCTGGTTTAATCCCATGCTTATTCAGTCCCAGTCCAGCTGGCCTTGGTGAGCTCCCAATAGATCCGCCCCACTGTCACAGTGGGTGGGTGCACCCCTTGTGGTCCTGACTCCTTGCTCATGTTCTCCCTCCTTCTGTTCCTCATTTGGACTTAGGGAGGTCAGTCCAGCTCCAATGTGGGTCTCTGTCTCTATCTCCATCCATTGCCAGATGAAGGTTCTATGGTTATATGCAAGATATTCATCAGTATGGCTATAGGATAGGGCCATTTCAGGTTCCCTCGCCTCAGTTGCCCAAGGAACAATCTGGGGACATCTCCCTGGACATCGAGGAGCCCCTCTAGAGTCAAGTCTCTTGTCAACCCTTAATTAGGCTCCCTTAATTAGGATATATACTTCCCTGCTCCCATATCCACCCTTCTGTTATCCCAACCATCCCATTCCCCCCAGCTCCCCCCCTCCCCTCCTTCTGACTTTTCTCTCCCCCTTTCCCCTTACCCCCATCCCCCTCCACCCCCAAGTTCCCAATTTTTGCCCGGCAATCTTGTCTACTTCTGATACCCAGGAGGATGACTATATGTTTTTCTTTGGGTTCACCTTCTTATTTAGCTTCTCTAGGATCACAAATTATAGGCTCAATGTTCTTTATTTATGGCTAAAAAACAATTGAGTGTGAGTACATCCCATGTTCATTGTTTTCGGTCTGGGTTACCTCACTCAGGATAGTGCTTTCTATTTCCATCCATTTGCATGCAAAATTCAAGTTGTCATTGTTTTTTACCACTGAGTAGTAATCTAATATGTATATATTCCACAGTTTCTTTATTCATTCTTCCATTGAAGGGCATCTAGGTTGTTTCCAGGTTCTGGCTATTACAAATAATGCTGCTATGAACATAGTTGAACAAATGTTTTATAATATGATAGGGCATCTCTTGGGTATATTCCCAAGAGTGGTATTGCTGGGTCCTGGGTTAGGTTGATCCTGAATTTCCTGAGAAATCGCCACACTGATTTCCAAAGTGGTTGCACAAGTTTGCATTCCCACCAGCAATGGATGAGTGTACCTTCTACTCCACAACCTCTCCAGCAAAGGCTATCATTGGTGTTTTTGATTTTAGCCATTCTGACAGGTATAAGATGTCATCTCAGAGTTGTTTTGATATGCATTTCCCTGATGGCTAAGGAGGTTGAGCATGACCTTAAGTGCCTTTTGGCCATTTGAATTTCTTCTTTTGAATATTCTCTGTTCAGTTCAGTGACCCATTTTAATGTCTAGTTTCTTGAGTTCTTTATATATTTTGGAGATCAGACCTTTGTCTGTTGCAGGTTTGGTGATGATCTTCTCCATGTCAGTAGGTTGCCTTTTTGTCTTAGTGACAGTGTCCTTTGCTTTACAGAAGCTTCTCAGTTTCAGGAGGTCCCATTTATTCAATGTTGCCCTTAATCTCTGTGCTACTGGTGTTATACGTAGGAAGGGCCCATATGTTGTAGAGTACTTCCCACTTTCTCTTCTATCAGGTTAAGTGTGTTCAGATTGATATTGAGGTCTTTGATCCATTTGGACTTGAGTTTTGTGCATGATGACATATATGGATCTATTTTCATTCTTCTACAGGTTGACATCCAGTTATGCCAGCACCATTTGTTGAAGATGCTTTCTTTCTTCCATTGTGTACTTTTAGCTCCTTTATTGAAAACCAAGTGTTCATAGGATTGAGGGTTAAAATCCAGTCTTCTATTCGATTCCATTGGTTGACTTCTCTGTTTTTATGCCAATACCAAGCTGTTTTCAATACTGTAGCTCTGTAATAGAGTTTGAAGTCAGGGATGGTAATACCTCCAGAAGTTCCTTTATTGTATGATTGTTTTGGCTATCCTGGATTTTTTGTTTTTCCATATAAAGTTGATTATTGTCCTCTCAAGATCTGTTAAGAATTTTGATGGGACCTTGATGGGGATTGCATTGAATCTATGAATTGCCATTGGAGGAATTGCCATTTTTACTCTGTTGATCCTCCCAATCCAAGAGCAAGGGAGATCCTTCCATTTTCTGGTATCCTCTTCAGTTTTCTTCTTCAAAGACTGAAAGTTCTTGTCAAATAGATCCTTCACTTCCTTGGTTAGAGTTACCCCAAGATATTTTATGCTATTTGTGGCTATCGTGAAAGGTGATGCTTCTCTAATTTCCCTCTCTGCTTCCTTATCCTTTGTGTATAGTAGGGCAACTGATTTTTTGGAGTTGATTTTGTATCCTGCCACATTACTAAAGGTGTTTATCAGCTGTAGGAGTTCTTTGGAGGAGTTTTTGGGGTCGCTTATGTACACTATCATATCATCTGCAAATAACAAAAGTTTAACTTCTTCCTTTCCAATTCGAATCTCCTTGATCCCCTATGTTGTCTTATTGCTATTGCTAGAACTTCAAACACTATATTGAAGAGGCATGGAGAGAGTGGACAGCCTTGCTGTGTTCCTGATTTTAGTGGGATGATTTGAGTTTCTCTCTGTTTAATTTGATGTTAGCTATGGGCTTGCTGTAAATACCTTTTATTATATTTAGGTATGACCTTTGTATCACTAATCTCTCCAAGACATTTATCATAAAGGGATGTTAAATTTTGTCAAATGCTTTTTCAGCGTCTAATGAAATGATCATATGTTTTTTCTTTCAGTTTATTTATATGATGGATTACATTGATAGATTTTCGTATGTTGAACCAGCCCTGCATCTCTGGGATGAAGCCTACTTGATCATAATGGATAATTTTTCTAATGTGTTCTTGGATTCGGTTTGCCAGTATTTTATTGAGGATTTTTGCGTCGATGTTCATGAGTGAGATTGGCCTGTAATTCTCTTTCATGGTAGAGTCTTTGTGTGGTTTTGGGATCAGAGTAACTGTAGTTTCATAAAAGGAATTTGGTAATGACTCTTCTGTTTCTATATTGTGAAATACCTTAAGGAGTATAGGTATTAGGTCTTCTTGGAAGTACTGGTAGAATTCTGCACTGAAACCATCTGGTCATTGATTCTTTGGATTGTTTTCTGTGATTCTATTTTGTTGATTTCAGCCCTCGGTTTGATTATTTCCAGTCTTCTACTCCTCGTAGGTGAGTCTGTTTCTTTTTTTCTAGAGCTTTCAGGTGGGCTGTTAAGTCTCCAATGTGTGCATTCTCCATTTTCTATAAGTGGGTACTTAGTGCTATGGACTTTCCTCTTAGCGCTGCTTTCATAGTGTCCCATAGGTTTGAGTATGTTGAGTATTTTCATTGAATTCAAGAAAGACTTTAATTTCTTTCTTTATTTCTTCCTTGATCCAGGTGTGGTTTAGTAGTTGACTGTTCAGTTTCCATGAGATTGTATGCTTTCTGCTGGTACATTGTTGTTGAATTCTAACTTTAATCCATGGTGATCTGATAAGACATAGGTGCTTACTAATATTTTTTTGTTACTGTGGAAATTTGCTTTATTACCCAGTATGTGGTCAATTTTCGAGAAGTTTCCATGAGCTGCAGAGAAGAAGGTACATTCTTTCCTATTTGGGTGGAATGTTCTATAGACGTCTAAGTCCATTTGATCCATTACCTTCATTAATTCTCTTATTTTTCTGTTAGATTTCTGTCTGATTGACCTGTCCATTGGTGAGAGAGGAGTGTTGAAGTCTCCTACATTAGTGAGTGTGGTGTGATGACTGCCTTAAGTTTTAGTAATATTTCTTTTACAAAAGTGGGTGCTTTTATATTAGGGGCATAGATATTCAGGATTGAGACTTTATCCTGATGAATTGTTCCTGTTATGAGTATTAAATGTCCCTCTCTATTGTAATAGGAGTGGCGGGGCTGCGTCTGCAGCACCCGGCCTCCTGGCTAGCTTATGCCCAAAATAACAACAAACTGTATTCATTTAAATACTGCTTGGCCCATTTCTATCTAGCCTCTTCTAGGCTAATTCTCACATATTAATTTAGCCATTTCTAATCATCCGTGTAGCACCAGTCTTACCGGGAAGATTCTAGCCTACGTCCACCCTGAGTCGGAGCTTCATCGCATGTGTCTGGGAGAGCAGAGCATAGCCTCTGCTCCAAAGAGCAGAGCAGAGTCTGAGCTCACTTCCTCTTCCTCCCAGCATTCTGTTCTGTCTACTCCTCCCACCTATGTTTTAACCTATCAGGGCCAAGCAATTTCTTTATTGCTTAACCAATGAAATCAACAGATTGATATATGACACTTCCACATCACTTCCCCTTTTTCTGTTTAAACAAAAAAAGGCTTTAACTTTAACATAGCAAAATTACATATAACAAAACAGTTATCAAGCAAGAATTACAGTTATGATATTTATATCTATTTTATCTTTTATCATAACGATGGAAAACTATAACTATCTGTCTCTTCTTCAACTCCATGAAAGACTCAAGAAGAATATACTATTACCTAATTAAACAAGAAATAAGAAACTTTCAAAACTCTAGAAATGACAGAGACAACTCACTGCCTAGACAGTCACCCAAAGTTCCTCTGTACTGTTGGGGCATCCATCTTCAGCCTATGGGCCCATGGTATCCAGCAGACATTTCCATGAAGCAGAAAAATTCAGAGTCAGTTCAGTCACTATCTGTTATGTCCTACAGAATGTCTTGCCAACTCCTTCATGAATCAGGAACCCTGAAAGGTCATCTCATCTTTCGGCAAGTTCAGTAGTCCTCTCTCTGTGGGTTCTCTGTGTCCAGTTTATGCAATAGTCCAGGCAAGAGCAGTTTCTTGCCCAAATGGCTATCAAACTCCATAAGGATCCTCTTCTATGCCCATCTGCCTCTTGAAGTAGATTGGTTCTGCCAGGAGCAGAGTGTCTCATTGTCATGAAAAGTCCTAAGTTATTAAAACATTTAAAATGCCATATTCTATAATCTTTGAAAGATATAAAGAATGCCTATCTAAAATTTATCTATGTACATCTAGAAAATCTTAACTAACATGACTACAAACTTGACTATTATAGATGATTATCTATTAACAACCTATATACATTACATTTTTAAATGAACTACACAATCACGATACCTTAATCAAGATCAGAAACAAATGTACATATAACAAAATTGACCTAAATTTAAGGTCAATTTAAATTTAAAATTTAAATTTAAATTCACTAAATCAAAATCTATACTAATGCAAATTATTCATACATATATCATATCCCTCTTATAAACCATATTTGGGAACGTGGGTGCAGTTTTTTCTCTCCAAACTGCTTCCTTCTGAATGGGGACGTCATTAATTAGGTCTTTCATGGTGTAACCTGTGTGCCAGGGTCATCTCAGTTAGCAGTTGAGTGAAGTAATTTTTTTTGAGCATGTTCACAGCAACATTTCAGGAGGGTGTGGTCTTTCATACCATATCAGAATAGAAGAAATGAATAGGTTCTCATGCTCTGTGAAAATAAAATAAGAAACTCCTTTCCAAAGCATCATGTCCTTAGATCCAAATTTCAAAGTCAAGGCATTTTCAAAATATCTATGTTGGATTATTTCAGCAGCATTTATAAACAAATATCTTTTAGCAGCTGTTGCTCCATTCTCAACATTCAAACAATTCAAAGAGAGCATAATAGCATACAGTATCAAGATTCTCTGTGTATTTTCCATCTTTGTGCGCTTTATTTTAACCTCTATTTTGTTTATTTTTACTTTTATTTTTTGCTTTTTGAGACAGGTTCTCTGTGTTTATTTTCTCTTTACTATCGCCAGTGTCTGAGATTCTTTCTTCTATCTCTTGTATTCTGTTGGTAATACTTGTCTCTGTAGTTCCTGTTTGTTTACCCAGATTTTCCATCTCTAGCCTTCCCTTGGTTTGTGTTTTCTTCATTACCTCCATTTCATTCTTCAAGTCTTGAACTGTTTCCCTTACCTATTTGATTGCTTTTTTATGTTTCTCTTGTTTTTTTTTTTTTTGGGGGGGTATCTTTGAGAGGTTTATTCATTTCCTCTACCTTTTTCTTTGTCCATCTCTAATTTTTTATTGCAGTTTTTCACCTCCTGTTTAAGGTCCTCTATTATTTTCATATAGTTCCATTTAAAGTAGATTTCTTCTATTTCTTCGGGAGTAGGGTGTTCAATTCTTCTTGTTTTGGGATCCCTGGATTCTGGTGATGTCGTGTTGCCTTTCAGGTTGTTTCAGGAATTCTTTCATTGGCACTTGCCCATCTCTTCCTTCAAATGGAGCCAGGAGAGGCCTGGTGGCTTGGTCTAGTCTTTGATGTGACTGATTCTCTGGGTGGATCTCCTCAGTGTAGAAGCAGGAACTGTTCCTGTCTGTATGGAACTCCTCAGCACCATCCAGATGGAACTCCTCAGCACTGAAACAGGGATGCCTGGTAGCCCAAGGACCTGCGGACAAAAGGGTTAGGTGGGGAACAAGGCGGGATCGAGTCAAACACAGGAGACCCTGCAGCACAAGCTGAAGGTGCCCATGCTTCCTTGCTGGGGACCTTCAGGCCTGCCTGGTAGGCAGTCACTCACTCTGCTGGGTGGGTAGCCTTGGTGCAGGAGCAGGAAACTGTTCCTGATCTAAGGACCTTGCAGACAACAGGGCAGGCTTGGGGGGGTCTAATTTGTATTTCTTAACTATATATTGCATCTTTAAATGAGCTGCACAAATATAATACCTTAAACAAGAACACACACACACACACACGCACACACACACAATTGACCTTAAATTTTTATCATTAGGTCAAAATCTATACAAATACAATGTATTATTTCTGTATCATGGCTCCTTTAAATGTAAACAAATGTTTATAAGCAATATTTGGGAATTTGGTAGTAGTTCTCTCCATACTGCTTCCTACTTTTTGTTTGTAGGGATCTCTGCATGGGCTTGCATCAGCTCCTGGAAGAAGCCTCTTTAATAACAAGTAGGCTAAACAGCAATCTATGATAATAGCAGAAAATAGTTATGAATCATTTCATTGATATTTTTTCTTGGTCAACTGTATTTGGTTGTCCCCCTGTTCTGAGCCATTCAAGTTCTGGTTCCTGGCCATCTAGGCAGTGTCAGTTATGGACTTCCTCTCACAGTATGAGTTTCAAGTTAGATCAGTCATTTATTGGCCACTAAGAAAGCTCTAAGCTACCAGTGTCCCAGCATATCTTGTAGATAGTACAAGTGTGGGTTGAATGTTTGGTGGCTGGCTTGGTGTCACAGTTCCACTGGGAACCTTATGTGGTTACAGAAGATGGCTAGTTCAGCCTCCTCTTGAGTACTAGGAGTCCTCACTAGGGTTACCTTTATAGGTTCCAGAAAGTTTTTGCTACACTGTTTCCACATCCCCTGTTAAAAGCTCCCCTATTCCAGTTATCTCTCCCTGTCTTCTCCCCATCTGTCTTTTCTTCACTCACCTGATTTTTCCTGTTCCCATCCCCACCTGCCTCCAGTGCACCCATAAAATCTGTTTTACCAACAAGATGCATTCATCTCCTGTAGAGCTGTTCTTGTTACTTAGCCTCTCTGTGTCTATGGATTGTACTGTGATTAACTGTGATTACTGTGATTATACTTTACTTAACTGGTAATATCCACCTATAAGTAAATACATACCATGTTTGTCTATGTGATTCTATGTTTCCTCACCTTTGATATTAAAGAACAGAAGAAACTAGACAACAACAAACCAAATAATCCAATTATAATGGGGAACACCTCTAAACAGAATTCTCAGTAAAGGAATCCAAAGTGACTGAGAAACACCTGAAGACATGTTCAACATCCTTAGCCATTAGGGAAATGAATATCAAAACTACTTTGAGATTTCATCTTACAAGGCTTAGAACTGTTAAGATCCATAACACAAGTGACAGCTAATGCTGGCAAGGACATATAGCAAGGGGATTCATT
The DNA here is from genome assembly GCF_014885135.2 of Alexandromys fortis. Classification (NCBI taxonomy): domain Eukaryota; kingdom Metazoa; phylum Chordata; class Mammalia; order Rodentia; family Cricetidae; genus Alexandromys; species Alexandromys fortis. The sequence goes on from NW_026068512.1 coordinate 18,951, forward strand.
GCTGTTGCAAGTGCAAACTTGTACAGCCAATGTAGAAATTAATATGCAGTCCTCAGGAAATTGGGAGTCAATCTACCTCAAGACCAATGTATACCACTCTTGAACATATACCCAAAAGATACTACCACAAGGACATTTGCTCAACTGTGTTCATAGTGGCTTTGTTCATAAAAGCCATAAACTGCTATATCTGAGAGAGATTGTGTTGATTGATGATTGATGTGTGATGGCTCCTCCACTGTGGGTGGCAATATCTCTAAGAAAGTAGGCTTGGGATACAAAAGGCACCAATCTGACTAGGCAAGAGAGAAAGCCATGAAACAGTCCTTGTCCATGTATTTTTGCCTTCAATTATTAGCTTGCTTTTCTATCCTAAGCTCCCAAAATGATGAAGCCAAATTACCCCCACTCATTGTCTGAGCTGCTTTTCATTAAAAGATTTAATTGGAGCAACATAAATGCAAGTTAGAACAAAAAATGGAAAACTAAAAGTAAAATTGTTGCTAGACAGAACTTGGGAATGATGTCTCTTGGAAGAGTATAGAAGATATCCAAACTTTAGGTGGCAAAAAAAAAAAATAGAAAGTAGTACACAGAATTAATTAGCTGTTCTTGTAGGATCAGAAAGATGGAAATGTTAAGAGAAATGACGGAAAGCGGAGATTGAAATCAAAGAATTTCAGTTGAAATTGATTAAGCTAGAGGTTATTTGTGTGATATTTTGGCTCCAAAATATTTCTTTTTCTGCCTCTGACCTGGAAATTTAGTAAAGCAGAATTTAAAAATATGAGCTAATTTCTTAAATGGAATATTGAATGTAGTGGATGGTTATTACTGAAGATTCATTCAAGACTACAGTGAAAAAAAACACTAAGTGGGGCAGAAATAAATGAAAATGAAAAGACAGTTTTTTATGGCAGCCAATTACTGGAACAGGCAGGGATTTTCAAGGATTTTATCACCATTATAGAGAAGGCCCTTGCTATAGATTGGAAGCCCAGCAAGGTACTCCAAGGGTAAGACTCCATTCACATAAGCATTCAACTTATGGAAGGAGTAAGCAAAGTGATTCTTAACCGTAACACTAAACGCATTTTTCTTCATTGGTTACCATGAACCTATAGTGACCCAGGTTAGGATGTAATTGATTGAATGAAAACCTCCCATATAGGAAGATGTATTTGAACATGTCCCTCTTCTTGGCAACTTTCATTTGATTGCTTGTGAATCCAGTAGGAGGAGGAGCCTTTCTGGATGAAATTCCTCATTGGACATGTGATATGAGTTTCTATAGCCTCAACCTATGTTGAAATAGGGGCGGCGGGGCTGCGTCCCCAACACCCCGGCCGCTTGGCTAGCTCATGCCCGAAATAACAACACACAAACTGTATTCATTTAAGAACTTCTTGGCCCATGAACTCTAACCCTTACAGGCTAATTCTCGCACCTGGACTAGCCCATTTCTAATGATGTGTGTAAGCACCCCAAGGTGCGCTTACCGGGAAGAGTCTAGCCTCCATCCATCCTGGTGTCTCTGCTCCAGAGAGCAGAGCTGTTGGGTCTCTCCACTAGCAGAGCAGAGTCTGACCTCACTTCCTCTTCTGCCCAGAATTCTATTCTGTTTACTCCTCCCACAAATACTTTAACCTATGAGGCCAAGCAGTGTGTTTATTACTTAACCAATGAAATCAACAGATTTATATATGCCACTCCCACATCAAACCTATTCCCTGTTCTTTGTGCCTGCTATGTTGTGGTTGAAACTAATCGGTCAGCTTTCTTCTTTTGCTGTTATGACTTCCCTACCATCATAAACTCTATCACTAAGTCACATAAGATTCAGCAAAATTAAGTGCTTTATTTGATGCTAAGACAGTTTGGTAGCTTACAGTTTTCATTTTTGTTTGTTTATTTCTGAATACAAGATTTGTCTGTGTAGCCCTAGATGTCCTGAAAGTTGCTCTGTATACCAGGCTGGCTTCAAACTCAGAGATCCCCTGACCCCGATTTCCAAGTACTGGGATTAAAAGTGGGCCATGATTTTTTGTTTTTATATTGTTGTATGATGGTTTTGTTCCTATCAAGCATATGCTGTTGTACTGAGCTTCACCCATATCTTGAATTTTAAAATTTGACAGAGGGTATCATTATGTTTCCCAGGATGGCATGTATTCATGACATTGATACTGGTTGTGCTTTCTGAGTCATTGGATTGCAGGTGCATCACCTTCCTTCCTGTTTTGTTTTGTTTGAATTTTTATTTTAATATGAGTATTTACTTGTACATGGATATGTACCATGTGAGTGCCTGATCCTTATATTGATTAAAAGATGGAACTAGGAACCCTGAACTTGGAATAATGAATAGTTGTGATCCCCCATGTAATTCCTTGAGTCAGACCAGGAGTACTCTTTACTGTTGAAACATCTTTCCTGCTCAGTGTTATTTGTTATCAACATATATATCTGATGTTTTCATTTGTCCATTTATAACTTTTTAAACATCCAGTGCCTTTTAGTAAAATCTTATTTATGTTGCAGTTTAAATTGAGACACTTCAGGTTTCTCATAGATGAATAAAGAGCTGGAGTAAATAGATAACTCTTTTCAGGAACTACAGCAAAATCCTCTGAGTTCTTTCTATCTTTTATGTTTGTTTGACTGACTTTTAAATGGAAACAGATCCTTAATATATATTTATGGCTGTCCTAGAAGTGATTGCATGGACTAGGCCATTCAACTCAGAGACAGATAGATATATGCCTCTGCCTTCTGAGTGCAAGGATTAAAGGCATGATTCAATACACCCAGCTTGCCTATTTTTCTTTTTTTGTAGTTAGAAATTAATCATCCATACAATTTCTCTCATGTGTACTCTGTACTGTTGATCTGTTTACTTATCTTTTATTGTTTGTTAATAGGCATTTCGAAGGGTTCATAAATTACAGAGGTGAATCTTCCATTCAGTTTGTTTCTAAAGTGACTTGGTAATTAAATTATATCGATTTCATAGAATAAGTATGGGGAGCACTAAAGTTATATGACTATACTGTCAAAGAAGTATACATTTGCAGTGTTGTCAAAGTCATGCTTTCTGTTGTACAAATGTATGGAATATTTTAGAATGCAGTGAGCTATGATGATGTACATATCGACTTCACATGGGAAGAATGGACTTTGCTGGATCCTTCCCAGAGGAGTCTCTACAAAGATGTGATGTTGGAAACCTACAGAAACCTTACTAGTATAGGTAAGACTGAATTCTCTTTCATGTTTTAAAATAAGGGGACAATTGTTCATTGGTAACTGGTGCTCTTTTGTAATATGATTGAGCAAGAAGAAGAATGAGATGAATAAATCAGGCATGGTTGTAAGGTTCACTGCAAATGGTAACTAATTTTTTTACACCTTTCAATATATAACATACATTTTCTGGCATTATATTTTAGGATACAGTTGGGAAGACCATAATATTGAAGAACATTGTCAAAGTTCTAGAAGACATGAAAGGTAATTTTCATGTGTAAGCTGATAGAATTGTATCTCTGAAGAATTTGTAATGCATCCTATAAGCTTTAAACAAAAGCAACAGTGTAAATACTAAAGTGCATTGATGATTTTTAAATTCTCACAAAATCATATACCTTAATTTCAGATAAGTGAACTGCATTTGCAAGCCATTCTTTTAAGAAGGAAGACAAGGAAACAATGTCTTAACCTATATTAAAATTTGAATCATAATATGATGAGAGCTATATTTTAGAATTATCAATTCATTTATTTCATACTGTTCATATTATAATATATATAAAAGGTGATAAGTATCTCTCTAAAACTCTATTATACTAATATACTTGTGACTGTGCAAAGTTTAGTGAGGGGGCAGTTAAAGTCAACAGTCAAGGGGCAGCTGTTACGGAGGGGCCTTAATCCAGATACCACAAGTCTATGAACATAAAGTCAAACTGTGTGAACTCAATGTGGAAACCTTATATTTGTTATTTTTCTTTTACTAGGTATATCATATGTTACTTTGGATACAAGCCATATGAGCATAGGGATGTGAAAATATATAACATACCTTTTTCTCAGAACAGTTAGAAGATATGTAGCAGTCCCCATGTTGAATATACCTGTTGAATTTGTTAGACAAGTATATAAGTAATTGGTTTTCTAGCCTCATTGTTAATATATCAGGAAGCTCACATTTCAGAAAAGCATCATGAGTACTAGGACTGTGTAAGTATTTCTGTTTGTCATAGTTCACTTACCAAATGTAGTATCACTCACAATATAGGAAACTTTATGAATGCAACAAGGGTGGTGAAGCTCTGAGATTTTTCAGTTCTCTTCAAATATGTAAAAATTCTCATATAGAAAAAAGATTATGTAAATGTGAACCATGTAATAAAGGCTGTTATCTATTGTCTTCAAAGATGCAAAACAAGCCTTAATGAAGGGGAACAACAAGATTGTAAACATGGTGATAAAACCTTAAGATATAATTTCTCTTTATAATTGGACCAAATTGTAAAATTAATTCATACAGATAAAAATATTCAACAATGGATGTGCTAATTCTTTCACATGTACCACTATCATTACAGGCATGAAAAAAGTCAAACTAGAGAAAAAACTTCTGTATATAGTCAATGTGTTAAAGCCTTCATATGTGACAGTCATCTACACAGGCTTGCAAGAACACATACTAGATTGAAACCCTATGAATATAATGAATGTGGTAAAGCCTTTTTACATCACAGTCCTCTTCAGATACATAAAAGAACACATACTGGAGAGAAGGCCTGTGAATGTAATCAGTGTTGTAAAGTCTTTGCACATCACAGTCTTCAAAAAGTACATATAAGAATACATACTGGAGAGAAACCCTATAAATGTAATCAGTGTGGAAAAGCCTTTGCATGGAATAGTCATCTACAAGTACATGAAAGAAGCCATACTGGAGAGAAGCCCTATGAATGTAATCAGTGTGGAAAAGCCTTTGCATGTCAGAGTAGTCTCCGAAGACATGAAAGAAGCCATACTAGAGAGAAGCCCTATGAATGTAATCAGTGTGGAAAAGCCTTTTCACGTCACAGTAGTCTCCAAATACATGAAAGAAGCCATACTGGAGAGAAGCCTTATGAATGTAATCAGTGTGGAAAAGCCTTTGCACATCACAGTAAACTCCGAAGACATGAAAGAAGCCATACTGGAGAGAAGCCCTATGAATGTAATCATTGTGGAAAAGCCTATGCATGTCACAGTAGTCTCCAAATACATGAAAGAAGCCATACTGGAGAGAAGCCTTATGAATGTAATCAGTGTGGAAAAGCCTTTGCATGTCAGAGTAGACTCCGAAGACATGAAAGAAGCCATACTGGAGAGAAGCCCTATGAATGTAATCATTGTGGAAAAGCCTATGCATGTCACAGTAGTCTCCAAATACATGAAAGAAGCCATACTGGAGAGAAGCCTTATGAATGTAATCAGTGTGGAAAAGCCTTTGCATGTCAGAGTAGTCTCCGAAGACATGAAAGAAGCCATACTGGAGAGAAGCCCTATGAATGTAATCATTGTGGAAAAGCCTATGCATGTCACAGTAGTCTCCAAATACATGAAAGAAGCCATACTGGAGAGAAGCCCTATAAATGTAATCAGTGTGGAAAAGCCTTTGCATGTCACAGTAGTCTCCAAATACATGAAAGAAGCCATACTGGAGAGAAGCCCTATGAATGTAATTGTTGAAATATGAGTGGCGGCGGGGCTGCGTCCCCAACACCCCGGCCGCTTGGCTAGCTTATGCCCGAAATAACAACACACAAACTGTATTCATTTAAGAACTGCTTGGCCCATGAACTCTAGCCCTTACAGGCTAATTCTTGCACCTGGACTAGCCCATTTCTAATAATGCATGTAAGCACCCCAAGGTGCGCTTACCCGGAAGATTCTAGCCTCCATCCATCCTGGGAGAGTGGAGCGTGGTGTCTCTGCTCCAGAGAGCAGAGTCTCTCCGGAAGCAGAGCAGTCTGACCTCACTTCCTCTTCTGCCCAGAATTCTATTCTGTTTCCTCCTCCCATCTATCTTTTAATCTATCAGGGCCAAGGAGTTCCTTTATTGCTTAACCAATGAAATCAACAGATTGATATATGACACTCCCACATCATGTAATCAGTATGGAAAAGCCTTTGCATGTCACAGTAGTCTCCGATTGCATGAGAGAAGCCATACTGGAGAGAAATCTAATGAATGTATTTAGTGTGATAAAGCCTTTGATTATAGCATAGTTATTCTGAAGGTGCCTCAATGCTCGTGTTGTAGTAATGAATGCTTAGAAGAGAGAAACTTTCATGTGTGAAAAAGTGTTTGTTTAAAGAGTTGTTTTAATTGTAATTGTGTGATGTCATTATATGTTTGTGTGAGTATGTAAAGTTTTCATGTTTGCGTCTGACAATGTTTGACCCTCGGATCTTCTTGTAGCAAGAATTACAGGAAGTTGTCAAAAATCAGGCCTTGGTCCTAGGAATGAATATTTTTCTTAATTGCCCAGCCGTGTTTCTAGTGCTGTAAATATTTTAAAGCCTATTTGAATCATGTTGAAGTCAAGAAATAGGGATAAACTCATATGAGAGAAAAACTCTATTCCTGAAAATGATTTTGTAAAGACATTGGACATCACAGTTGTCTTCAGCTTCAAGAAAAAACATGTTTCATTTATTTTTTGTAATAGCCTTGAAGGAAGTAAATTAGTTACCATGTTCACTGAAGACTGATGTTAGAGATCACTTCATTGTGGTTTCTACTTTGAAACATTTGAGGTAGATACTAAAATGTGCTTCATGTGTGACAAATTCACTTCTTGCCTCTAAGACTTTCCAGAAATTAGAAAAATCATAAATCTTGCTTTATCAAGAGTTGCTGTTTGAGTGTAGCTTATGTTTGGCTTCAGAGTATCTGAACTATGAGGGAAAGGGTACTGGAACACACACACAAGGGACATCATATTTTGGAAGAGGAACAAGAACTGCTCTGAGAGACAGGAAAAGTTTCTACTAAAATACCAATTTTTCAGACTAGAGCCCTGTTGAAATAGGAACGGCGGGGCTGCGTCCCCAACACCCCGGCCGCTTGGCTAGCTTATGCCCGAAATAACAACACAGAAACTGTATTCATTTAAGAAACTGCTTGGCCCGGCTAGTTCCAGATTCTTATTGGCTAGCTCTTACATATTGTTCTAACCCATTTCTAATAATGTGTATAAGCACCCCAAGGTGCGCTTACCGGGAAGATTCTAGCCTCCGTCCATCATGGTGTCTCTGCTCCAGAGAGCAGAGCTATTGCGTCTATCTGGGAGGGCTGAGCATGGCGTCTCTGCTCCAGAGCGCAGAGTCTCTCCGGGAGCAGAGCAGAGTCTGACCTCACTTCCTCTTCCGCCCAGAATTCTATTCTGTTTACTGAGCCCTGTGTTTCCCGAGGGTGTAATGGCAGAGCTGGGAAGGGCTGTGCTGGCTTAGTAATTTGATTTCTGCTCATCTAGTAAGGGAACTGCTACTGTCTTGAGGGACTCTGGGCAAGCCTAGCAATTAGGAGCATCAATGGGAAAGTAGATTGTGAGCAATGAGGGGGCCAATAGGGAGCCATGAGAGTTGTTTGCTTTTTCCATAACTTTTATATTTGATTTCTACCTCCATTTCTTATCCCACCTTCCTCTGAAGAGGTAATACTAACTACCATTATGGGATTGGGGCAATGACTGTTCTGATTTGTTTCAGCTGAATTATTTTTGGCATCAGGTGGTAGTATTATGGTGCCCTCCCATAGAGCCTGTCATAAAGACCAATGTCTCAGATGTAGACAGAGTTGTCTGGGAAGATGTACTGTTGTCTGGGAACCACTAACATATCCAATGTCCATAAGACATTCTTGACAGACTCACAATAGCTTCCATCTGTTAGAGGTTTCCATTTAACTTCTACAGTTGGACTCAAGAGTGATGAGCCCACAACCAACTGTCACACCATTTTATACCTGTTTCATCAGCCAAAAGTCAGCATGATGCCCTTCTCATGGGGCTTCTGGATAGGGAGAAGAGAGGTATTTAGCATCATTTAATTTGGAGGATAAAGCAATCCTGGGCCTGTCCTTCTTTGCTGTGTGCAGGTGCTCTAGGAGCCAAGGTCTGATGTCTCACATCCACACAGAATCTTTTTATCAAGAAAAAAAAGGTTTCAGGGCAATGACAGCAGGTCATTAGAGCAAGCACGAAGTCCTAATGAATTCAGAATGTTGTGTGGCAGTGTCCACAGCATGCCAAAATAGTGATTTGGAAATGAAACACTGATTTTCAATTTCTGTGGCTGAATAAAATATTCTAGAGAAAATGTAATGGAAGCACATCAAGCACTAGGTCTCATGTAAAGTTCCTGAGCCCCAGCCTACTTATGGCAAACAAAGTTTAAGATACCTTCTTATAATGCTTCATTTTTCCATACAACTGTAACATTTCAACTCAGAAATTTATAAATTCTGATACATGTATGTTGAAATTATAGAAAATTATAGAAAATTCTGAAGGGTAATAGAAATCTTCAGAGGCAGTACACATTTTAATAACTGCTGCTATTTTTGTATTGAATTCTTAATATATCTCCCCCCCACACACACTTTTTTGGTTTTTCGAGACAGGGTTTCTCTGTGTAGCTTTGGAGCCTGTCCTGGAGCTCACAAAATGTGACTTTTTCATTTTTGCTGGTTATTAGTATTTATTAGTATCATAGGAAATTTTACTTAAACTATTAACTGAAGATAGATGAGTTTATACTTCAAAGTCACAAAGAGAAGGAAAAAAAACATTTACACTGAGTGTGCTGTAATCTAATGTATGGCAAATAAGGGGGAAATTTCCAAAAAGATGTAAATGAATAAAGGCCCAGAGACCTTTTGGGAGTTAATCCTGAAGGTCAGAAAAACAAAACAGCCAGCCACTGGCTCTTACCACTACCTCAGTCCAAAATGGTGATCCTGCCTCCAGGATTCCTCAGAATGACATTATCTGAGAGCTGTCTCTTTCTATCTTATATTCCTCTCCAATGCTGGGATTAAAGGCGTGCACCACTACTGTCTGGTTTCTATCTATCTAGTGTAGCTACTGGAACTAAAGGCGTGTGTCACCACTGCCTGGTCTATAAGCCTGCCAATGGGGCTGTTTTACTCTCTGATCTTCAGGCAAGCTTTATTTATTAAAATAAAAATGAAATATCCCTACAGACATTTATTCAAAACCCCATAGGAAAAGTCACTGTAACTATATCACAAATCTTAGAGAATACTTAGCTTGTTATTCAATGTGGAAATAATGTATAAAGTTTCCTGGAAGATAAGAAGTATTCAGATTTTCTTGGTGTATACAAGACCTTCAATAAGTTCATAGGACAAAACTTCCCCCAAACTATGGAAAGACGTAATTTATGTCTATGAGGACATATGAGGAGCCCACAGAACACCAAAAACATGAGACCACTTAGACTAATAAAGTCAACAGAACTACTAATAAGTCAACAGAACTATCTGCCATGATTCACTCTGAGTAGATATTTGGGAACTGGTAGGTGGGAGAGAAACCTCCAGTTACAAATGGCACTAAATGCAAGGCATGAACTCATGACCCTGAGATTAAGAGTCACAGCCTCTACCAACTGAGTTAGGGAGTAAGTTATACAGAACATTTATACATTTCACTACCAAATCAGAGAATCATGAAGAACACAATATTCTCAGAGAGAGGAAGATTATAACAATACACCCGAAGGCTATAGACATCCAGACACAAGCACAGCTGCTGCCTAGAGCCATGTCTGGGTCTGTGGCCCTGTAGAGGCCAGAGTCTTGTGTGGTGTCTATGGCTCCAGTGGCCACCAAGGGTTCTACAGATGCCCGGGGTCTGGTGAGCCCCCTGAAACTATGTTGGTGCACAGAGGCCATGCTGCCGCCAGGGCATTGAATGACCTGTGATGTCACCAGGCCGTGGCGGCATGACCCAAGGGCCATGTCTGGGTCCATGATCCTACTGCAGCTGGGGTCTGTGGCGATGTCTATGCCCCATGTTATCATGGGGGTCATTGGAATCATGTTGTGCCCTGCTCTTCACTGGCCCTGAGATAGCTGATCCCGCCCCTTGATGGCTATTGCAGCAGACTAGCTGGCCCTACCCCTCAGGAGAGAACTCATTCCTGCACTCACACTCAGGAAAGATGACCCCACCCCTCACAATAGATGTGCACTTCACCTAGGAAGCACACTAGAGCTGACCCTGTTGTGGGGCTCACAGTTGAAACAGCCCTCAGGGCATGACAGTAGAGGCTAACCCACCTCTTCTGCCCCCTACAGCAATCAGGAGCCAGGGTCCTGTACCTTTCCTGGGCAAAACAGTAGAGCTGGCCCTAATGATATGAGTCAGGGAAATCCAGATCTGAATGGTCCAAGAGCAGAACTGCCTCTGCTCCTTGCTGTATGCTGCATTGGTTGATCTAGTTGAAGCAGGACCGGAGAGCTCATGCAGGTAGTGATGATCAGGAAAAGCTAGCAAGCTGACCAATCAAGCTATCAGCCAGGCTCAGAACCAGAACATTGAGTTGGCCCGTTCCAACATCCACCATATCTATGAACTACTGGAGCATGTGAAAGGGATGAACCTATAGACCCAAAACTGCAAGATCTCCATGACACAGGACAATAGGATATCCAAGAGGAATGTAAGTAAAGATGAATGGGTTTACCTTTATGTTAAACTCTGTGTCTCAATGGGAAACACTATAGCTTCTGCAGCAAGATTCTTCTTCTTCTTCTTCTTCTTCTTCTTCTTCTTCTTCTTCTTCTTCTTCTTCTTCTTCTTCTTCTTCTTCTTCTTCTTCTTCTCCTCCTCCTTCTCCTCCTCCTCCTCCTCCATCTTCTTCTCTTCTCCTCCTCCCCTTTGTCCTCCTTTTTCTTCTCTGTTTCTGTTTTGGTTATTTTCTTTGGTTTGGGGGTTTTCTTTTAAATTTGGTTTTGATTTAGGGGGAGGTTGCAAGGACAGAGGGTAGTTTCAAGGATATGAAAAGATAAGTGGGATTTTAATGTATGATGTGACATTCAAAAAAACAATAAAAGAGTCCACATAAATGGCTTTATGATGGAATTTATAAAGTAGGAAAAACAAACACAAACCAAATCCAGACTCAGTCAACAGCCAAAAAATAAATAAAAAATAAATACTAGAACATTAATGAATGAAACAGAACAACAGCAAAACAATCACGAAAAATCAATGATTTTTAAAGCTTGTCGTGGGTTTTTTTTTTTTTTTTTGACAATATAGACAAGATTGACGGACCCTTGACCCAACTGGCAAAAAGAAAGAGTGGACCCAAATTAACAGAATCAGAAATTAACAGGGGAATATTCAAGAGATACCAAAGAAATCCAGAGTACACTAAGTAAAAATCTTATACTCCATTAAGCAAGAAGCCTAAAAGAAGTGGATGAATTTAGAGATTTAGTCAGAGCGTTAAAATTAAACCAAGAAGAAATAAACATTTCTAATAGACCTATAACAAAGGAAGATATTGAAATACAATAAGTTTTGCAGCTTAAATAAATCCAGGGACAGATGGCTTCACAAGATAATTGTACCAGACTTTCAAAGAGGTTCTGTAGCCAAAATTTCTTAAACTTTCAAAAATTAAAAACAGAAGAACTCAAGCTAATATTACTCCAATACATAACACACACACCCTCACTCTATGGACCAATATTGCTGATGAACAGACTAAAACGCACCCAATAAAACAGTTACAAACAATATAGACACATCAAAAAGACTATACAGCATGACAAAGTTGGCTTTATCTTTGAAATGCATGAATGTTCAACATACACAAGTTAATAAATATAAAAAATCACATAAATGTGTTTGAAGACTGAAAAACACATGAATATTTCAATATTTAAATAAAAAGACTGATAAAAAAACAACCAACATTCCTTCATGATGAATGTCCTATAGAATGTAAAGATAGAGAGGACATCCCTCAACATAGTGAAAGCTCATGGGAGAACCCACAGTAAACATCACCCTCAATGGATAAAAGCTGAAAACAGCCTTATTGAAGTAAGGAATGAGACAGGAATATCTACCGTCCCCACTCATTTTCAATAATTTCTCAAAAGATAAGGGAAGAGAAGGAAATTAAAGGTATACAAATAATGAAATAAGCAGTCAAACAATCCCTATTTGAACACAAGATGGATAGTATACAGTAGATATTCCCAAAATTCTTACAGAAAACCCCTTGAGATAAAGGCAGTATGTAGCAGGACAGAACAAACTTTCAAAGATATATAAAAAAAAGTGTCCTAAAATTCACAAGAAACCAAAAAGGACCCTAGATAACCAAAGTAATACTGAACAAAAAGAATAATGCTGAGGAACTACAATTCCAGATCTTAAATATGTGAAAAACTGTAGTAATAAAAACAATGTGGTACTGGTAAAAAAAAAAAAATACATGTAGTCCAATTGAACAAATGGATGACCCAAACATAGGTAAAGGGAATGTCAAACACTTACTATTTGACAATGCCACAAAAAAATATAAGCTGGTAAAAGAAAGTATCTACTGAAGACAAAAAACAATCCCACACCAGTTAAGAGTTATGGATATTTATTTGAGGGAAAAAACTTACAAATTGCCATCCCAAAAAAACAATCCTCTTGTCACAAACAGGAAACAAAGAATCTAGCAACCAGAATGGGAGCTGGAAGCAAGAGAGAGCACGCCCAGTTCCCACTGCATTTTAAAGTATAATAGACCACACCCCAATGGGCTGGTATATTGGCTGAAGGAGCAGAAGGAGCACCCGCAGCAGTCTACAACAAATGTTGCTCAAAAAACTAGACAGTCACATTAAAAACGTAATACTAGATCTTTATCTTTCACCTTGCACAAAAACTCATGTTCAGTAAGTCAAAGAACTACCCATGAAACCCAAATCATTCAAGCTGTTAGAAGAAAGCATAGGCAGTACCCCACATGATATAAATGTAAGAGAGTCCGGGACAGGACACCATTTGCCAAGAATTAAGGCCAAGAATTGATAAGTGGAATTTAATGAAACAAAAAACATTCTCCACAGCAAATGAATCAATAAAAAATATAAGCCAAAAAAATAGAAAATGATCTTTTCTAGCTAGATATCTGACAGAGGATGTATATCTAGAATATATAAAGAATTTTAAAAAAGCAATAAAAAGAGAAAGGGCTGGAGAGATATCTTAGAGATTAAGGGCACTGCTGCTCTTCCAGAGGTCCTGAGTTCACTTCCCCAACAACCACATGGTGACTCATAACCATCTATTGTGGGATCTGTTGCCCTCTTCTGGCCTGCAGGTATACATGCAGGCAGAGTACTGTATCCATAATAAATAAATATAAAACATAAAAGAACAAATAATTCATTGCTTTTCTAATGGGCCTTGCACGTAAACAGAGAACTATCCAAAGAAAAAAATAGTGGCTAAGCAATACCTCGCAAAATAATTATTATCTTTAGGATCTAGGAAAATGAAAATCAGAACAACTTTCAGATTGTATTTTACCATAGACAGAATGACAAATATTAATAAAACAACCAGCAAAAAATTAATGGGATTCAGGGAAACTGAACACTTGTTCAGTATTGATCAGTGTGATGGTCTGAATAAGAATGGCCCCCATAGGGCCATTGAGTGCTTAGTCCTCAGGTAATCTCAATTCATTTTCCCTGGTCATGCTCACTAATATTTGGCCCCATAATATACTATCTCATATCCCCTTTAAAAGAACTGCATTGTTTAATGTTGAGATGTTGTAATTTTACTAAGATTAGCAAGAAGTCAGTCTGTATATTTAGATATGGATCTGCATGAAGAGCTCATGAAATAATACCAAATAAACTGCCCTCAGATGCTCCCTATTTCAGTGTGAAACACAATAACAAGGGAAAAAGATAATGGAAGAGATGAATGGATTGACATAGAGAAATAGAAATGAAGGCAGAATGCATGTAAAGGAAGAAGCAGAGCAAGGTAAGAAAAGAATAGTGATGCTAGGTATTTGATTTATGATCTTACAGCCTTATTTTATTCATGGTTTCTGTTTGATGGTAGTTTCCCTAAACCATAAGTGGATCTTAAAGTCCAAATTATATAAAGAGAATCAAATAAAAATGAAGGGAAGCATTCCTTTCAAATGGTAGATAAATTTCTATACCAAGTTATTAATTTTGTAACTTTGAAGTTTATACTGAAGAAGCAGTACTCACAAATGATCCCCAAAACAACCTACATCTAGTTGGTTGTTGCTCAGGGTCTATATACTTTCTCCTCTGTTTTGTTTTGATTAAGACTATGCTTTTCCAACTTAGGTAAATAATAAAGGGGTCAGTGTCACAAAACTGTAGAGTGCTTCTCCCTGTATAGTTTAGGGCTATTACTCAGACACATTTCAGTATAAGCAACAGGTTAACCTGTAGGCTATGGCCAATCAGGAAAGTATGTCAGGACTTGGAGACCCTGTTTTCAACCTGCTTAGCAATTTAGGATTGTGGTGTCAACATTAGGTACCCTAAGTGCTCCTATGTAGGACTCCTTACAGGTGTACCAAAGCAAAATATCTGGTAGACATCTGTGGAAGTGAGCAGAGACTCATCCATCTGGAATAAGGACAGTCAAGGGTAAAATCAAAGTTCAGCCCTCATATCACCCAGGTTGAGCATTGTCCTCAAATTCACAAAACTTCTTAGTGCATACTATGTCCTCCCCTTCCCATTTCTTTCTGGGAGGTCTACCATATATGGGAAACTTTAGACGAGCTACCAGCTGTAATATTTTAAAAGGTTTCCCAGTTTAGATTCCATGAAGGTAGGGTTTTCCTGTCCTGCAGCTGCTTTCAAATAATCAACATGGAGACTTAAAATTACTTATAAGTATTTGGCCAATAGCTCAGGCTTATTCCTAACTAGCTCTTACAACTTAAACTAACCCATTTCTATTGATTTTTGTATTTCCAGGTGACTTGTGGCTTTACCTGTCCTCCAGTATGTCTGTCTCCCTCTGCATCCTCTTCTGACCTCCAAAGGCATCACATAACATGCTGTATTTACATAAATTCATGAAAAACATGCATATGCATAAAAAACACCCTTCAAAAGGTCTACATCTGCAGGAAGTATATATCAGAAAGATATACTTTCTTTAGAGAGTGAAAGTGTCAGAACAATTAACATTAGAGCAGAGAGATTAACCTTTGCCTTCAAATCATTGCTTTTTAGTTGCTAGAGGCTCTTCTGTGCATTCAGATGAATATTTAATTGTCATATCCTTCTTTTTGTTTGTTTAAGTTTTATTCTTTGAGCATAAGAATATTCTTTGACATAAGAAACAGCCACTCACAAACTTGTGCTAACATTATTCTAACTAGATTCAAGTTTCAGCTTTGGGTTTATTAACTGTTCTTAAGGTGATGGTATGAGAATATGATTAATGAAATGAGTTAAATATCTAATCTTTACCTGATCTGTAGTGTCATCTACGCAGATATGTGCAGTCCTGGTTGACACAGACTAGTCAGCTCAGAGGTTGAGACTCAGGTCATTGGTGTGTTAGTTTACAACAGGAAGCAGCTGACAGTTCCATACAGGACAAAGTCGTATAATGTCTTAGTAATAGCATTTTCTCTACCAAAGAAGTGCTTAGTCTTTTTCAAAGTCAGTATAGGTAAGTGTACTTCTCGTTATTTTATTATTTTAAAAAGTCAATTATTAGTATCATTTTTAAAATTTCATTTTCTTTAATGCATTACTGCTCTAATTTCTGTTTCCCAGTGTTTCCTGGTAATTAGGAATTTTATTCCATTTTTTCCTTTAGTGCTATCTATTTATTTATTTGTATCACTTTAGAGCAGTG
This sequence comes from Alexandromys fortis, assembly GCF_014885135.2. NCBI lineage: Eukaryota > Metazoa > Chordata > Mammalia > Rodentia > Cricetidae > Alexandromys > Alexandromys fortis. Next base: position 34,931 of record NW_026068512.1, read on the forward strand.
GTTCTTAACATGGGGGGACTAAGGCTCCCTTTGAGGGATCAAATGACCTATCAAGTGAGTTACTTAAGACTATTGAAAAGCATAGATATTTATATTACAATTCATAACAGTAGCAAAATTACAGTTATAAAGTAACAGTGAAAATAATTTTATAGTTGGGGTGTGGTCACCACAACATGAGGAACTATATTAAAGGGTCAAAGCATTCAAAAGGTTGAGGACAACTGGTTTAGATCATTGTCTCCTGTATCCCAGGTTTGCCTTACACTTATTGAGAATTTCTTTGAACATTTAATCCTTCCTCTACTGCACAGGACTGGAAAGACAGTCCTGCATCTCCTTCCAGTCTGGGCCTTGACTGGTCTGTACAAAGGAAATATAGACCAATGAGTGAGTGTCCTCCAACTTCTCTGGCTTTTTGGGGAAGCTTAACAAATGAAAAGAGACATGTGTAAGAATTGAGTTCACTGACAAACTATAAAGCAGGTATAGTCATAGCACAGAAAGAGAGAGGCAAGAAGGAAGGTGAAAGTTTTCCTGCTTTGAAAGTAGTTGATATTAGCTGTAGTGATATTTCTTTCTTTTTTTTTGTTTTTGTTTTTGTTTTTCGAGACAGGGTTTCTCTGTGGTTTTGGAGCCTGTCCTGGAACTAGCTCTTGTGGACCAGGCTGGTCTCGAACTCACTGTAGTGATATTTCATTTGTATTTCAATAAATAGATAAAGCTTGTCTGAAGATCAGAAAGTAAAACAGCCCCACTGGCCTACCTTACAGACTAGGCAGTGGTAACACACACCTTTAATCCCAGTAGACACACTAGTTGCCATAGAAACAGGTTGGTGCATGCCTTTAATCCCAGTGGTGCACACCTTTCATCCCAGAACTAGAGAGGAATATAAAATGGGAGGAAATAGATCCCACACAGTCTCATTCTGAGATTCATGGAGACAGGATTTCCATTTTGAACTGAAGTAGAGGTAAGAGCTAGTAGCTGCCTATTTTACTTTTCTGACCTTCAGGTTGAGACCCAATTTCTGTCTCTGGGTTTTTATTAACCATACAACAATTAGCAATGAGCAGTGAGGTAATCAATTTTAAATGATCAATAAAAGTTCTGACTGGCCATTTCTCAGGTTCACAGAACAGACAAGCAAGAATCTGGATAAAGAACTGAACTTTTGTGAAAACGAATAACTGTAGTTACGCTAGTTCAATCAAAATGGAAATGGATAAAATGGTATGCATTGCCTAACATGACTGTTTTCCCAGTTTAAGATGTATAACCTGAGAAATGGTGTGAGTGTTACTTGGTGTGCTTTAATACAAATCCATTGTCTCTGGAGCACGTGGCTGTAAAGCCCGATTCAACTTTTTATCGTAATTTTTGGGATTATAGTTACATCATTTCTACTAATTTTCCTGCATCCAAGCCTTCCCATGGGCACTTCATTGTTTTCCAATCCATGGCCTCCTTTTGTTTAACAACAGGTACTGTTTGGATGTGACTTGTGTTTGGCTGTAGGACCTCTCAGCTATGAAGCAAAGGGTTGGCTGGTCTGGACATTGAGTGTGTAATTAGATGTGGACACAAAGGACCCCGTGTCTTAGAAAAGGAACAGGATGTACTCTGGGAGAATGGAAGATTCTACTAAGCCACACATTTCCCAGACTAGGTCCCTGTGTGACTTCGGGTAGAAGGGAAGAGCTGTGATAGCATGTGCTGTCTGAGGCATTTGATTCCTGTTCACCCAGTGTGGTAAATGCTTAATGTCTGTAGCCCCAGTTGGGTAGTCCTAACTCTGGGAAGGCTGAGCAATCAGGAACACCAGTGGGAGGTAGCTTGAAGGTTCTTTCCAGGATTCTCCTTTATAAGATTCAACTGTTCTGCTGTAGAGAGCCTTAAGGAAAACCACAATCCATGCCATGGTGAGTATGGGGGCCTTTGACCCCAGATCAGGACCACTGACCCCAGAGCAAGTCTGCTGAGCTGTTAGAGCTGCTGGGAATGGGATGAACCATGGGCCAGACTGTGGTTCTCTTGGTTTATATGTTGATCTGGGCAGTGACCCTGGATTTATGAGCCTTGCTGAGTGTAAATTATCTGAGTAGTGGGAGGCTCTGTTGTCCTGGCATGAGAGGCTAAGATGCTGGTAATATCACTGTCCAATGTGCATATCCAGGCACTGATTTTGGAGTGCAGTGGGAAGACAGATTGGAAAGTTGGAGGTCTGATTTCTACAAATCTTGAACATTGCAGTTGTCTTATAAATGTTACAGATAGTTTAGAAAGTGGTAGTAAGGAGGTGATGGGGACCATCCTTCACCAATATATGATTAGAATGTTCTTAACTTTCTGCTACCACAGCCATAAATGGTGTGATTCAGGAAGTTCAGTCCCAGTGCCCAAAGGGAGTTTCTGAGCTGCAGAGGTTTCTCAGGTTAGCATGATGATGGGGAGGTGGTTAGGGCAGATGCCACATTTTGTGCCATAATCCATGTGGCAGAAAGCAGACATTAAATTATTTTCTATATTGTTTTGTGACTGGGTACCATTGGGGCTGGGTTTTCCTGAAACCATGGAGCATAAGGGGCTGTAGAACTATAGTAGGCTCTAGGGAAAATCCTTTCTGTTTGGAATAAATATCAATAACTGGAGGATATAAAATATAATAGTCTAAAGGTCACTTTGAGTTAATTTTGTGGGAGTTGTGAAGTGTGTGCTTATTAAATTTCTATATACATAGTATCATAGGTAGCTAGGTAACATTGGTTACGATCACAGTGTTCCTGGGCAAGTTTCTGTAGAAGGGAGCTGTGGGCTGCATTCCTGCCACCTGGCTCCCAGTCGCTTGGCTAGCTTATGCCCCAAAATAACAACACACAAATTATATTCATTTAAGCACTGCCTGGCACATTATATCTAGCCTCTTCTTGGCTAACTCTCATATCTTGCTTTTACCCATATCTAATAATCTGTGTAGCACCACGAGGTGGTGTCTTACTAGGAAGATTCTAGCCTACGTCCATCTTGGGTCAGAGCTTCATCAAGTTTGCTTCAGAGAGGAGAGGCATGGCGATCGCCTCTCTTCCTCCCAGCATTCTGTTCTGTTTACTCCACCTACCTAATTTTATGCCCTATCAAGGGCCAAGGCAGTTTCTTTATTAACCAATGACATCAACTCAAAACAGAAGACTCCCACATCAAGCTTTCTTTAATCTTTTGATTAAAAGTGGACTGTATTTTTCTGCTTTTGTTCTTGGCTTGTTCTCTCTACCCCCTTAATTCTTTTATAAATATTGTACACATTCTTAACTATTATAGCTTTTGTGGTAAATATAGAAATCACATTTTGTCAATGTGTATACTATTTTTTAACAATCCCGTTGAGCATCCTAAGTATTTTCACTTTACATGCAGCTTTGGAATCAGATTTTCTGGTATTGAGCATCCTAAGTATTTTCACTTTACATGCAGCTTTGGAATCAGATTTTCTGGTATAAATTGCATTATATTCAATTTATTGTCCAAATTGAACACACACACACACACACACACACACACACACACACACACACACACACACACATATATATATATATATATATTCATCATATTCTATATTCATCATGTTCCCAAGGATCATTCAATTAGTTTACTTATTTAGGTTCTGTTGTTAGTCTGTGAAGGACTTTTAGATAATTGGAAAAAAAGTATTATGGGACTTGGTAATTTGCTCAGCACATATTCTTCTTAGGGATGATAATCTGAGGTTTGATTCTAACAACCATGTAGGGAGGCTTTATGTGGTGGATGCAGTTGTCCATGTGGGCACCATTCTGTTGTCTGAGTTTTCTGTCCTGCCCAGTTCCTGCTTGGCTACTGACCAATCAGCATTTATTTAAGACATAATTGACAAAATATAGACAATTGTCCCACACCAGATTACAGTGAGGTAAAACTAGAAGGGGATTTCTGGGACCCAAAGAAAGCCAAATAAAGGGCCCCTGCTAGCTCAATATGGTCATTGATTGCTTGTAGGTCCTGTAACATTCTCCAGATCCCATTAGGCTTATGTATCACAAACATAAGGCTATTCCAGAAGCTTACTGGGGGGCCTTACCTGTCCTTCTTTAAGAAGATTTCTTGTGATTTACTTGAGTATCTTAAGTTTAAGTTCAGGTAATGGCCACTGCTCCAACAATACAAGCTTACCAGGTGCCTACCTAATGGGGGGACCCTGGGGACAGAGGCCTCTACTTTTGGGGGTGAATCCCGGTGTCAGCCTGATGACACCTTGCTCAGTTTTATCATC
>NW_026068513.1:0-6157 GCF_014885135.2 Alexandromys fortis
AATTGAGCAAGGAAAATTATTAGCACTACCTACACAGACACTTGGGAAGGCACACAATTCTTCCAGAATAGAAATAATTTAGAAGGCAAAACCAGACTTGCATAATCCAGTGGGATGCAGTCTGCCATAATCCAGCTTGAACATAACATGTTGCCGATTTCTAGAGGAACACCTCAGAAAGTTTGAACAGCTACTTCCCGAGGCTAGACCGCAACCAGCAGCCTGCTACAAAACCCTGGGACAATGAAGTACAGACAGCTGCTCTCTTGGGCCTTGAGCATTCAGCAATAGAAACCAACAGAACCCTAGTGCCAAGCTGGTACCAATTCAATGTCCAGTCTTTCCACAGCTATTAACAGGAAGTAAATTCAAGTCTAAGGACTGTTCTGGTCCATGTTTATGAAGAAGATTAAGTGCAAATCAGTACACATATACAAAATGCTGAATGCCCCGCGTCGACACTCAGGTTGGTTCTGGGCCTCGGATGCTCATGGTCTTATCCTACTCCCCATTTTTTCTTGGTTTGCACACTTACCTCCGTTTCCCAAGCCAGCAATGCCATTGATGCCATCCAGCTCACTTGGCAGAATAGGGTGAAGGTCACTAGGAGAGAGCACAGTGGGATGAGGGATGATCTAGCACTTGATCAAAAGACACCTGTACGGCAGCATAGACCTCATGCAACCGTCATTGGGTCACACCAAGAAGAACACAGTGGTAAGCTTCCAGGAGGCAGCAAGCATTGAACTTTAAGAATTCAGGCTTTGGAGCTGAGAGCTCCACTGAGTTCCAGTTCACACACCAGAGTGATATTAATGGTCACTTATGTATTGAACCTATAAGTGTGGACTAAGAGAAGGAAGGCACTATGCCAGCTATAAGCCATTTGGGTTTTTTGAGTCTGACTTTATCTGTTAGACATCATCAACTGGTCATCACAAGCAAAAGTTAAACCTCTACAAATCAGGAATTATGGTGGTCTGAAAAAGAATGACACCAGTAGGCCCATATATTTAAATGCTTGGTTCCCAATCAGTGGAACTGCTTGGGAAGGATTAGGAGGTGTGACTTTAATGGACATATGTCACTTGGGAAAGGCTTTGGGGCTTCAAAAGCCCATGCCATTCCTCGTCTCCCTCTCTCAGTCCAGTGACTGCTGTCTCAAGACATAAGCTCTCAAATACTGCTCCTGTATCCTGTCTGCCTGCTGCCAAGCTTCCCACCATGATGGGCACAGACTCTAACCTTCTAAAACTGTAAGTCACAAACTTCTTTTCTGCATAAGTTGCCTTGGTCATGGTGTCTTATCACAGCAATAGAAAAGTAATTAATACAGGCACAAATTCAGACTTTGAGGAACATCTAACAAACATGTAAAAGTCACTGATCTGAGACACTGTCAGTGTGAAACTGTCTAAGGCAGCTCTGTGAGGATTTGGGGACAGAGACAGAAATGTATCCTACAACAGACATGCCCCTGCAGTCCGTTCTAAGTCCTGCTTTTACCTCTACCAGCCTCATAGCCTTCTATTTCACAGAGTAACAGGCTTGGTAAAAAAAATAAATAAATAAATAATAAAAAAGGCACATGGTGCCTAGCAAGATGCCTGTCATAGTTATAGTGCTTCAGAAACAAAAGCAGAACATCACTGCCACCTTCACACATACAGTGCTTTAAAATTTATAAAATATTTATCCTTCTTCCAACTGCCAATTCCCTGAAGGTACATGCATTTTCTAAAGGAAAGTCCTGAGGCCTGGAGAGTTGCAGTGCCTCTCATAGTCAGGTGGCAGCAAAGTGAAGAACCAAGTCTAGAATCCTGGCCTTTTATGTCCGTGCTGGATAATCTAATGTCAACCTACAGAAGCTTAGTCATCTGAAAGGAGGGAAGTTCAACTGAGAAAATGCTTCCATAAAATCAGGCTGTAAGGCATTTTCTTAATAACTGATTATAGGGGAGGGCCCACTCCAATGTGGGTGGTGCCATCCCTGCGCTGGTGGCCCTGGAACTATAACAAAAAAAGCTGAAGAAGCCACGAGGAACAAGCCTGGAAGCAGCATTCTTCCATGGCTTCAAAATCAGCTTCCGCCTTCAGTTTCCTGTTCTACTTGAAGTCCTGCCCTGACTTCCCTCACTGATGAACTGCTACCTGAAAGTGTAAGTGAGATATACCTTCCCGACCCCAAAGTTGCTTTGGGTTATGGTGTTTCATTACAGCAATAGCTACTCTGACGAAGACAATATTTAATGCCGCCATGATACAACATGAAAATAAGATTTAAAAAAGAGCTCTGCATGACTCCAGGACAACTTTTTTTCCTGCCTCTAACTCCATGAACGTGTCCGACCTCAGACAGTTCCTGAACAACAAACTTTGAACTGAAACAAGGCTATCAGGATCACACCAAGCAAAAACCGGAAAATACAAAAATCCAACACCAAGAAAATGAGCACTTAAAGTAGATCAGCTATGAAGATAACTGGAGAAACTTAAGTAGAATATGCTTCAATCATGAAAAATCACATGCAAAGTAATTCTACAACTTCTTGAGAAATGTGGTGAGCAAAAATATACCTAACACCAAGAAAATATTCCAAAGAACCAAAAGTATTACTCAGAGGGAATAGACATATTTTCCTTCACCTTAATTTTCTATTTCTTAAAATGAGCATCACTAAAAGGACAAACTCTATTTTCTACACTGAATTTTAAAGACCAAAATCAAATTCAACCACCATCTTTTGAATGGCTCCTATTTTAAATTTTGCTTTTTTTTCTTTTGTTGTGGTGTGTGTGTGTGTGTGTGTGTGTGTGTGTATAAAAAGCTTCTAAAAGTAAAGTTAGGAAGCCTACACTGGCTTGGATTCACTTCGTACACTTTGCACCTCCTCACTACTATGGCTTTCTGACGCCATGGGTAGGGATGATGAAGAATAAATGAGAAGAGGAAGGGTCTTCTAACCTCAGCACACAGCATGGCCACCATTCTTTGCTGGATGAACAGGTGAACATTCATAAACCAATGAGCATCTACCATGTGACAGGAGAGGAAGGACTTGGACCCCAGAGCGAGTACACTTCTCTACCTCATCCTCCTGCCTTATTTTATTGCATCTCTGAAGGAAGCTATCTCTTTCTGTGCTTCTAGTTGCCAGAAATAACTGTCTTTCACACTAGAAGATCCAAAGGGAACTAAGCTTTTTACTGGCAGTGCCATCAGAGCTCAAGCAGAACTGGACTCACCCTGAAAAAAACAATCACATGAACAAGTGCACTATTGTTTGTCTCTGAACATCCTTTTCCACTGTATGCCATGAATTTTAATTAGAGCAGATAGAGCATAAAGATGAAAATCAGACATACCTAACGCTCTTTCTCCCTAGAGAGTCCAACGCTGTCACTTCCTAAGAGGTAAGCAATGACTTCAGAAACAAGGTGCCTCCTAACCTTGGTCTGGGCATTTATATACAGAGAATCACAGTTTTATATTCTTGCTTAAAATAAGACAAATGCAGGCTGGGGAGACAGCTCAGTGGGCAAACTATTTGCTGCACATGCATAAACAGCTCAGTTTGGATCCCAAGAGACCATGTGGAAGTCGGCTGTGGTGGCATATGCCTATAACCCCAGCACTGGTAAGGGCAGTACTATAGTGTGCATCTGGGGGATTCCTGGTCAGCCAGTATATGCAAAGCACCAGGTTAATGAGAGACTCTATCTCAAAAACCAAGGTGGGAAGCAACAGGCAGAGGAAGATCCATGAAGGGACACAGAGGATGGACACACATCAATGCATTTAAAGTGAGTGTGATACTCTACACCACCCTTCCTCTAGCTACATATTCGTCCTACATTTTCAGTGACTGTATACATGGGTCTGTGACCATATTTATAACCCTACAGAGCATTCCGCCGCATTAATTTTTGAATTCTACTGGCAATGATCCATAAAGAATTCCTTACTGCCTGAAACCGTCTCTGTTCTGTCCTACTTTAAAACGCCTGACTGTAACCTAGGAAGCTCACTTTTAAGAGACAACGGTGGGGGTTGCATACAGTCTAAAAGGTGCTTTTGAAAGGATTTGTATTTACCTAATCCCCTGCTAACTGGAATTCAATTTGTTTCTAAGCAGCTCTTTTAAAAACATGCTGTACGAATATCTATAACTGGTCCCGTTGTGTACATGTATAAAGATGCCTCTAGAGCAGATATGAAGAACTGAAAGTGTGGGGCTGAAATAATTTACATTTTTTAATCTGGGCAAAAAAGACATGTCACCAAAGAAAACACACAAATGGTTAAGAAGCACATAAGAAGATATACACTACCATCGGGCATTAAAGGATCAGTTCTACAGTGACATAATATCACACCTACCATGATGACTGGAGTAGAAAAGACAGTGAGAATAGCTGGTGAAATATAAAAACCCAGAACCTGCAAAACACTGCTGGTGAGAGAGAAAAATGGGCCCCATCTTTGAAACGTGTTTGGCAGTCCCTCAAATAACAAGCACAGAGTTCCCATACAGCCTGGCAGTTCTACTCCTGTGTGGAACCAGGAGTTCCATAGTTTCAAAGAGAACTCATGTCCAAACAAAACTCATATCCAATTAAAGGTTCATAACAATGTTCATAATAGACAGAAAAAAGTAACAACTTCCATTGACATGAACAAGACATGGCACATAGGTACAACAGGCTATTATTTGACACAAAAGAAAAAAAGCAGTGATGCATGCTGCAACGTGTACCTCACAAAAGAATGTGCACTGTAAGGTGCCTTATATATGAACAGACAAATCTTGACTCAAAACTCTTGACTGTGGACCACGGGGTCTGAAGTGGGGTTGGGGTGACAATAGGAAAATGAGGAAGGATTGCTAAGGGACACATGTTTCTTTTCAAATAATGAAAATGTTTTAAATTTGAATTATGGTTATGTTGACACACCATTTAAATTCTGCAGTTTCTTTCAATGGGTAAGCTTTATGATATAAAAACTACATGTTCATGTATGTGCACCTGTTCATATGGGGGCACATGTCAGTGTGCATGTATGCACAAGTGTTCAGAGACATGGGGAGGTGAGAAGGTCATCTGGGGGGGGTCTTTCCTCAGGAGGCATCTGCCTTGGCTGTTTTGTTTTGTTTAAAACAGGGTCTTTTTTCTTGGGCCTGGGGTTGGCAGATTATTCTAAACTGGCTTATCTGCTAACCTTAGGGAGCCTCTGATCTCAGCCCTCTGGCACACATCACCATGCCTAGCATTCTGTAGGGAGGTTCTAGTGATCAAACTCAGGTCCTTTATCAACTGAGGAACCCCAGTTCTCCTCAAGCCTCACGGCTCAAGAATGCCCTGGATCCATGCTAGGCCTCCCACTACCACCAAGTCCTCATCTGATTTTACCATCTCCTCTTTTCAGACCCTTTCTCCTGGCATCCATGAGGATGGTGCAAATAAAACTGTGCTTATGGCTAAACATTTCCTTCCAGCCTGCTCCTGAAATGGCAACAGGTACTTAATAGCTCAGGCCTCAGGACACTGAAGCTGAACACAGTCAGACAGTTGGCATGAAACAAAGAGAAACTGAAGGATGCAGTGCTGAGAATCCTGCATTGCCAACAGTAGGAATTTAAGAACACACACTGAGCTCACACTTTCTCCAGTAGGTGCCAGGTGCTTAGTATGTACACTCTTCCTTCATCTGCATGGCCATCAGTAAAATACATTATCAACAAAGTAAAATTGAGGCTTTAAGATAAGTGACTTAGTCAAAGCAGCATAACTAGGAAGTGGTTCAATGACTGTCATCTGTATCTGTGTTATCATAATGACTGCCAAGCACAGGGTCCTTCTACAAAAAAAAGATGTAAATTTCTTTTTTTTTTTTAATTTTTTGTTTTTTGGTTTTTTGAGACAGGGTTTCTCTGTACTTTTGGAGCCTGGAACTAGCTCCTGTAGACCAGGTTGGCCTCAAACTCACAGAGATCTGCCTGCCTTTGCCTCCTGAGTAAATTTCTTAATTGGGTCTGGATCCCTGGGTTCAATTTTGAAACAAACAGAAGGATTAGGTTCAAAGCAAATAGTGTACCCTTACCTAATGAAACAAAAGTTCACAGACAAACTGGCCTCAGTTTAGGCTGTAAACATG
>NW_026068513.1:9784-17405 GCF_014885135.2 Alexandromys fortis
TGAGGTCAGGGTCTCTGGCTGCAAAGCAGGATATTTGTGAGGTCAGGGTCTCTGGCTGCAAAGCAGGATATTTGTGAGGTCAGGTTCTCTGGCTGCAAAGCAGGATACATCTGTGCTGGAAGAGGAAAAACCACTTATGCCTCCTGCCCCATTCTAATCAGACCAATAACCATGCATCTGCTTCTGTAATTTGCTTTTTGGCCGCCCTCTTTCCTATAAAAAGACCTTCCCCCAGTCTGCAGGGGTGCAAGTCCTCTGAAAGACTTTGTCACCCACAGGTAACTGTGTTTACCCAATAAACCTCTTGCTATTTGCATCCGTGTGGTCTCAGCCTGTTCCTTGGCTTCGAGGGAGTCTCCTCTCGAGGGAAGTCCTCTCCGAGGGTCTTTCATTATTAGCAATACTTCATGTCAAAGCTCTCAGTACATTTAGTTACCATTAGGACTCAGGCACTAACAATCAGTAAACTGAGACCGAGAGAGAAGAAATAATTTGTCCTAAGTAATAAATAAGATTACTATCCACTAAAACCAGATCCTTAGCTCCTTGCATTGAGATCTGGGTTCCCTGGAACCATTTTTTAACCTTCCTGAACAGAGAATGAAGATATTCTGAGAAGAGCCATCGTCCTGCCGTTTTTTGGTTTTTTTGTTTTGTTTTGTTTTGTTTTTAGTTTTTTGGGTTGTTTTGTTTTGTTTGTTTGTTTGTTTGTTTGTTTTGCTGGGGACTCTGCAGTTACAAAGCTTTTTGTACTGGATACCACTAACTCCAGACTTTAGGGTGAGACTTTTACCTGCCATATTCTGTGGTTCTGGGTGACGAAATGGGTGGCCTTGACCGACAAGCAGAAATGCTCAATTTGAGAGAATGGACAAGTACCTATCCTATAGGATTTTGTTTATTCATTTATTTATTTATTTATACAGTATTCTCAGTATTCTGTCTGCATATGTGCCTGAAGGCCAGAAGAGGGCACCAGATCTCTTTACAGATGGTTGTTTTCACCGTGTGGTTGCTGGGAATTGAACTCAGGACCTTTGGAAGAGCAGGCAGTGCTCTTAACCACTGAGCCATCTCTCCAGACCCTGCATATGTGCCTGAAGGCCAGAAGAGGGCACCAGATCTCTTTACAGATGGTTGTTGCCACCGTGTGGTTGCTGGGAATTGAACTCAGGACCTTTGGAAGAGCAGGCAGTGCTCTTAACCACTGAGCCATCTCTCCAGACCCCTCCTATAGGATTTTTGTGAGGATGATGGGAAATATCTTTAGGAAATCTGTCAATAATAATTCTATGTGTTCACATCTTCATTCTCATTCCCCATAACCCCCCAAAGATTCTTCCTTTACAAATCTGGCAAGAGTAGGAGCTGTAATTTGAGCTCAGGTGCTTCTAAACTCCAAAGTCTTAAGTGGTTCAGACAGGCAATATTCCCCAAGTGTTCAGATCTGTTTCCACCTTAGAACTTATAATGCAGACGTGAGATCTGTTATTGCTGGGAGAGTAGGTGTCATTAGTTTCCATGGTTAGTTGCATGGAACCGCCATCCATGCTCAGACAAGCAACTCTAATGAAACTCAGTGGTGAGAAAAGGGACTTGAAAGTGGGAGAGAGACTAGTTAGAAAGAAGGAGTCATCAGTAGTGCATCAGGACAAGAGAATGTGATGGGAGGTGATGAATATGATCATAAGAAACTGTATATGTGTATGAAATGTGAAAACAAAAGCAGAAATCAAAGGAAGACATCAAGTCTATGGCAGATAGCACAGAACTGTAATGCTATGATCACCAAACTCATTCTTTAAGCAAATGTTTGAAGGTGGCTCTGATAGGATTGCATTACTAGAATTGTGGAGACCTAGATTCTAACTACAACTTATTCCTCCCCTTTCAGTACTTTGGCTTTCCCATATACAAAATCGTAGTAGAGAACTAAAAAGAACCTATAGGAAGTTCCCATTTGGATTAATCGCTTGTCCTATTCAGTAAGACCATGTTTGTGGATTATGAGCTTAACCTTTGGTGAACCTGAAAACTGAAAAGAGAATCAATTATACACAAGAAAAACTGTATCGGAAGTTGTTTTTCCTGCGACTGGAGCATATTCATGCTTAGAGACAGAGAGGACATTACCCCATTTTTTTTTCTTTGTGGGTTTTCTTTCCACCAAGCCCAGAAGTGACATCACCCCCATCAGTGGTTTGGGTTCTCTGGAGCCATCTCCTTGACAACAGTCATCTACCCACAAAGACAGCATTATACTTCTTTGGACAAAGGCAGTCTGCATGCCTGGAAGTCATTTGCTTCCAGATGCTTTTGATTTGGCAGGAACCCTCTGAAGTTGTAGCAGCTCAAGACAGTAGCGTTACTATTACAGCAAGAAGAAATTTTGCAGATTAAAATGTTCACATTGCTCTTTGTTGTAGTCTATTTTTTCTTCCTGATTCTAGGAAGTTGACGAGGACGGTTGCCCCACCCCCATACAGATGAGCAACACTACAGTTTGTATCCAAAGTTCCACATATCAAAGTTTAGTCACAAGCCTGTGATGCTATTAGGAGATGGTGGCCTCTGAGAACTTGCTTGTACTTCTAGCAGGGGAGTCCAACTTCTCCTATGCCCTCTATGGAAGAATAGTTCTCCATTGCGGAAAGATGCCATTTTCAATGGAGGCTGCAGCTTCTGGAAGGGCACCTATGAAGAAGTGAAAGAGGAAGGGGGCACCAGCCTAGCCAGCCAAATCAGGTGATCAACTGAGTGACAGAAGCCACAGCCTAATTCCCTTGGGAGATGGTATAATCTTTAAGAGGTAGAACCCACTTTAGGCAGGCAGGTCATGGAAGGCATGCACTTGAAGGGAATAACAGGATTCTGCTGCAGCCTCCCTTCTTTCTCAGCATTTGCTTCCTGGCTACCAGCAGGGGAGCAGCAACCTCCCATGCTGTACTGTGCCACCACCCTGGGGCCGAATAACGATGGACTAGTGCCTCAGAAACCATGCCTCAAAATACACCTTTCTCCTTTATGAAATGGTTATCTCAAGAATCCTTCCCTCACTGTGAAGAGATCTTTAACAGGAGAAAATTATTCTCAGAGAGGAAAAGGAGATTTGTCAAAGGCCATATCTACTTTCCTGGATTTTCATTTAAGAACAATTTTAGACTTAAAAATCTATTGCAAAGGAAGTATCAGAAAGCTAAGTATGGTGGTACACACCTGTAGTCCCAGGACTCAGGAGGCTAGAACAAGAGGATCATGAGTTTAAGGCCAACATGGACATATATTTTGAGGTTATAGCATCCACCTCAAGCGTGTGTGTGTGTGTGTGTGTGTGTGTGTGTGTGTGTGTGTTCTTCATATTTACCTTCACCTTGCTCCCTGAAATATTCACATGTTATACAAACATAATACAGCTGCTGTCAAACATAAGAAAAATAGAAGTTTCACTGATACAATACAATTTACTATAGATTTGATTGCAAGGTACTCAGATTGCTCATTAGCTTTGTTTTTTACAGGTCTTTAATTGTATAAAGGGCGACACAGTACTTTACTGTCACAACTCGTTCCTCTCGTCTAGTAAATGACATTTCTTTATTTTTCATGAGATCAATTAACTTCCTAAAAGTTTATGCCAGGTATTTTCTAGAATGCTTTTCAATCAGGTTTCTGTGATTTTTAATCACGATCAATTATAGATGATGTGTTTATAGTTAGAATATTACAAATCTGTTTCTCAAACTTTACAGTAATTTTACCGTGTATGTCTAAATCTTACCCAATGCCACTATATGAAAACAATTGCCACACAACCATGATAACCTGATTTGAATGCATGTGAAAGCCTGATGCTGTAGCAAGGCTCCTGTGCAGAGGTGGGAGGCAGAGAAAGGAGAATCCCTGCAAGGTCACAGGCCAGCCAGCCTGACAACAAGAAAGAGACCCTGTCTCAAGATGGAAAGCAAAGACAGACATGTGGAGTTGTCCTATGATCTCCATATGCACACAATGACACACACCACACACACACACACACACACACATACATACACGTACACACACACTCCTCTATATAAATACGAAACAGTTTTGTGAAAGAAAGCCAAACAAGACAGTGTCATTTGCCAGTTGGTGGTTTTGTGTTTCCATCCTTTCCTCTCTATTATTGAAAGTTATTTATTGAAATTTAACTCTAAGGAAGAACTTTCTTATCATCCCTTCTTAATCAGTAATTCATTTACTGTCTTAGGATTGCTATTGCTGTAAAAAGACACCACGACCATGGCAACTCTTCTAAAGGAAAACTTTTAGTTGGGGTGGTTTATACTACAGATCTTTATCATTCATTTTTATCATGGTAAGTGAGACATGGGAGTATGCAGACACACATGGTGCTTAAGAAGTCACTAAGAATTCTACAAGTTGATCTGAAGGCAACAGCAAGTGAACTGAGACACTGGGTGTGGGCTGAGCACAAGCATCCTCAAAGTGCCCCTCCACAGTGCCATACTTCCTCCAACAAGGCCATGCCTACTCCAAAAGCCAGACCTAAAAGTGCCACTGTCTATGAGTTTATGAGGGTCAATTACATTCACACTACCACAGTTACCTATTTTCATTAGTAAGGCCTTACATAAATTTATTTCATTTTGTGTGTTAAAGTCAATTGCTATTATTCGTCTTGTTGCAAAAATTGGCCTAGATCTGCGCAAGCTTCTCTTCTATCCCCAGGCTGTGCCAAGCCAAGATCAAAAACCAGTCTGTTTTTTACCAAGGTCAGAAGTATTCTGAAAGACCTCCTTATTCTGAAGAACTCTTCCCAGCTAGACTGCAACATCCAACATTCTTATTGAGAGATAGCTCCCAATTATCACCTGTTGTGGGAGGTCCTTCCACCCCTCCAACCAATAGCTGCTGAGATACCAGCCCATTGGGGCATGGTTTCTCTCCCTTTAAAAAAATGGCTACTTCCTCCGCTGGCTCTCTTCACTTCCTGCTCCGCCAATGACTAGATTCCCTTTCTGCTTGCACAGAGGGCTGTTGTCTGGGATGGTGATCTGTAAGTTTTTTCCTCTTTAAATAAATACCACTCTATTAATCATAATTCCAAACTGGTGTGGCATTGTTCGTGACTTACGCCTTCATCTGGCGCCCGAACCTTTGGCTTTTAGGACCTCTCCTTCCCCTGCTCTGCTGCTGGCTGCTAGTTCGGCTTGGCGAGCCCTCCCTTCCTCAGCCACGGCCTGTGCCTTGGGGCAGCCTTGTGGCCTGTGCCTTGGGGCAGCCTTGTGGCCTGTGCCTTGGGGCGGCCTTGGGGCCTGTGCCTTGTGCGTGGAGCCAGCAGTTTAATATAAATTATCACGCACTGGCTTTTCTTGCTGCAGTTCTTTATATTTTCCCTTTAGACACCTCAGATTGACTTCAAGTCCCCAAGCACCTTATCATCTGCCTCTGGTGTGGCATTGTTCGTGACTTACGCTTTCAATCACCCACTTCCTTTTCACAGTATGCTGGCTTATCAACACTATAATAAATTCAACATCTAGCCTAAGGCTATGCACATGGTAAGTGTTATTGCCAGTTTGTTAAATTAATTCCATTCCTGACGTCTTCTCAAGATGATAAGAGCGCGGTGGATATAGTTCACAAAGACTTATATATGTGAAAAGAACCAAATGAGAAAAACTCAAAGTATCCACATATAAAGAAATAAGGAACTGAAAATCTTTTCTGTTCTGATTTGATTAGTATATCTTGTGTACATATACTGAAATATACTTAGGAATACAATTATTATGTTAATTTAAAATACAATTGACCAATAGGAAGGGGATAAGACACGCCCTTTTATGAGGAACGGGATAAGATTGTTGGGAAAGCATCAATATAATATGACCTTACACTTGGCTTGTATCCTACTTTGCTTTCCATTGCTGAGATAAACACTATGACCCAACTTGGGGACAGAAAAGATTTACCTAGCTTACACTTCCACATCACAGTCCATTATTGAAGCAAATCCAGAAAAGGAATTCAAGTAAACACCACAGAAAGATATATCCTGATTTGCTCATTCTGCTGTCTTATATAACCCAGGACCAGCATCTGCCTGGGTTAGTAACACCCACAGTTTGCTGGGCTTTCCCACGTCGATCATTAATCAAGAAAATGCTCAGCAGACTTGCCTAATACAGTCCAATCTCATGGAGGCAGTTCCTCAATTGACATTCTCTTTCCTCAAGTGACTCTAGATTGTATCAAACTGACAAAAACAAACAAACAAAACCCCAACTAATTAGCACCACTTGCCAATTCAACCTTCTGGCTCTTGTATTTTATTTTGCTTTTATGTTTACCAGTGTACAGAATGCATTGCATCACAGCACCAAGGCCTCTTCAGCTGAGAAATTCCATGAATAGTTGAGATGAGCTACTAGGACTTGAGCTTGCTGAATACTCCAAATGTTGACCCAAGTGCATTGAACCCTCACAATAGCCCCATGAAGGAATGCTTATGTTCCAGATTTACAGTTGACAAGTTGAGGGGAGGAACAAATTGACTGGTCACTTAACATGTCAGCATCAAATGTGGTTTTTTTTTTTTTTTTTTGGCTTAAGGATCGTTTGCAGCTAAAGGCAAATAAGACCAACAAGATAAAGAAGGATTACTTACACTCCCCCTTTCCTCCTAAAATCAAAGCATAAGCATCCCTTTGTGATGGTCTACTGTCAGTTTCCAATGACTTACCATTCCCTGAAGGCCAACTCTCCTTTCTTTTTATTAAATCAACTCACTGGCCCACACTTCTCTGAGTTTTACTTCTTTTGTATAAACTCTTGTACATATAACTATTTATAAAACATGACATTCCCTTTTTTTTCCCGTTAATGTGTCTTTTGCTAGTTCAAGTCATTGATCTCTTGGCTACTGAACCTGAGAAGATAAAGTATTTTCCTCCCAGCCTTCATGCAAGCAGCTAAAAAGCAAAGCTGGAATTTGAGCCCAGATTTCACTCTGAAGCCCATGCTCACTATTAAGTTACATAACGTCTCCTTTTGGTGGGCTGGTCAAATCTCTTCCCTCAAGCAGCTGAATTAAGAATTCATAATTAGACACAAAAGAAAAAAACCTTATTTTATCAACATAAGAAAAATAAAAAATCAGGATAGAGATCAAATTCCTGTGATCCAGGTTTTGGAAAAGGTTTTATAAATAAGATCTCTTCCCTATAAAGGGAAACCTGAATATACCAAAACCACAGTAGTGTTACTTTTTGAGGCTCATGGAAAGAGAGCAAAACCTCCAATTGGATATGCAACTGTTTAACATTACTTACAAAGCCTGGGTCTCATTCTTCAATGTATGTGGTATGGGCAACAAGATATGTGCTATACAGTATTGAACCTTGTGCTAGTGGGCAATTCTTGGTTTTGTATGAGAGAGAGAAATTTTACCCAGAGTGTCCTTGAACTCACTGAGTAGCTTTGACAGGCCTTGAACTTAATTTAAGGTCGTACATCCTCGACCTCCCAAATACAGTCCTGCATCACTAGGTCCAATTTTTTTCTGCATATCTCTCTCTCTCTCTCTCTCTCTCTCTCTCTCTCTCTCTTTCTCTCT
>NW_026068513.1:19271-21361 GCF_014885135.2 Alexandromys fortis
GTTCTTGGCTTGGGAAGCATGCCTTCAGTGATTCAGTGGAGGAGACTGTTTCTACTACTTATACTGTGAATTTCCTAGCGTCCTCCAAATCAGATTTGAAATGTGTTTGGTACTGATGATGGAACCTAGGGCCTCGTATATGCTAAGCCCATCTTCACTATGTCATTAAACCCCTGTGGCTACAGTAGAGGAGAATGTTTTGGAGCCTCCTATGGGCCCCGACTTCCATAGTTCTCAGAGCTTGTATGTGAATGTATGTGTGATATTCATATAAGTGCACCTGTGTGATACTTGTATGTGTGAACTGTGTGTGTGTGTTTCCATCAGTGTGTATGAATGTATGTGCAACAGCAAATGTGTAGAACTTAGGGATGAATGTCAGATGTCCTTCACTATTAGTTTTTAGGCAGGCTCTCTCACTGAAGCTGATGCTCATGGTTTTGCTAAACTGGTTAGTTAGTAAGATCCAAGGTCTGCATGTCACCACTCCTCTTGCCCCTGAATACCATGGTTATAAATTTACCTTCATTCCTGGCTTATACCTAGACACTATGGATCTGAACTCAAGTCCAAATTCTTTGCCACAAGCACTTTTCCTGCTGAGTCATTTTGGAGATATTTCTTTTTGGGGGAGTTTCATTTGCTATAATGCCAGGCTGGTCTTGAACCCTTGATTCTCCTGCCTCAGCTTCCCTGTGTTGTGGTTATAGCATACAATATCACATCTGGTTCAAACTTACATTCATGATGGCCCTTAGCCATCTGTTATATGGTGAGCTCCTGGAGACTGACTTTATGTTGAACCAATTTTAATTCAAGAAAAGCTTACATCTATGTAACCATTGCCACAGTAGGATATCTCACGATATTCCCTGACAAAACTCTGAGGGAATACAGAAGTGATCTCAGTCTTTGGTGTCCAATAAAGTAACCAGCTACACATGTCAAGTGAAACATGCACGTATAACTTTATGAATGTGTGACTTAATTTTTTTCTGATTTCTTTTTCAGACAGGGAAGGTCTCCCATTGTATTCCAGACTTGCCTGAAACTCATTATATAATGATGACTGGACTAGAACTCATGGTAATCTTCTTGTCTCTACCACTGTGTTGCTGAGATTTCTTGATGTGAGACACTCACCATTATTGATTTTTGTATCCCAGTCTAGCTTCAGATGCATAAGGTCAAAGATAATCTTCTAATCTAAATCTTGCCTTTACCTCCTGTATGCTAGTATTACAGGTTTATGACATCACTACATTTCATATGATGCTGGGATTTCTAAGCCAATGCTTCATGCATGTTAGAAAAGAACTCTACCAACTGAACCATATTCCCAGCCCTGAAGTGTTATATTGTACATAACTAGCCTAAGTCTACCTTGCTATAGTAAGCAACTAACTATTATTTTAGCATAAAGGAAAAGATTTTCCTCACTTCTGAAAGTTCCCCAGTGACCTACTGGAAATCTTTCTCTCTCCATGTTAAGGATTTGAGTGTTCATGTAACTGTAATGCCCCATGTGTTCTTATAAGCAGATTTTTCTGTGTCTTGGCAGCTGCTCCAAAATATCCACAGAGGTTTAATATAAATTATAAATGCTTGATCAATAGCTTAGGCTTATTACTGACTAGTTCTTACAACTTAAATTAACTCATTAATATTAATCTGCATTAATTGTGGTGTTACTTCTCTTTCATCTTGTACCTCCTGTTTCCTCTCTGTGTCTCACTGGGGACTCCTCTATCTTCATCCTTCTTCTTCCCAAAGTCCTTAGTCTGTATATTTCATGTAACCTTATCCTGTCCTGCTATCATCCAGATAGCTTCTTTATTAAAGCAATCACAGCATAATTTATACCATGTACAGACAGATTATTCCAGAGAAAGCATGTTTTCTTTTGTGTTAGTCTTCTCTGAATAGGAGGGTTTTAATTTTATATTCTGGGGTCTATTTCAGTTTCTGGAAGATGGTGAGTATTCAGTAAATGTTGTTGAAAGCATGAATGACTCAGTCTTAACCAGAAGCAATGACCTGAACCCATAAACAGTCTATTGCTGTCACATAATAGAAATCAGTAATATAAA
>NW_026068513.1:21974-27827 GCF_014885135.2 Alexandromys fortis
CATTTAAACACTGCTTGACCCATTTCTATCTAGCCTCTTCTAGGCTAATTCTCACATATTAATTTAGCCCATTTCTAATCATCTGTGTAAGCACCCCAAGGTGTGCTTACCGGGAAGATTCTAGCCTACGTCCATCCTGGGTCGGAGGAGCTTCATTGCGTGCATCTGCCCGGGAGAGCGGAGCATGCCGTCTGTCTGAGGCGTCTGGCTCTGAGAGGAGCTGCATTACTTCTGACCTCACTTCCTCTTCCTCCCAGCATTCTCTTCTGTTTACTCCACCCACCTATGTTCTAACCAATAAAATGGACCAAGCCAGTTTCTTTATTAGCCAATGACCTTCCTCCATCATAGATGACTTTCTTAAAAGCCTGTAATTGAAAGTTTGCATTGGAAGCTGTATTTCTCTGCTTCAAAAAAAAAAAAATGTTCTTGGTAGCGTGACCTGTTATTTAGAGCCCAGACAAATAGATTTTTCTTTTGACATTTCAAGACTCATCTTTCATGTTCCATTGGTTGCCAAGAAACTCAAGAGTTGAGTTATGTGTCAATTAATAATATAGCTTTTTAGCATAAGTTTTCTACATTAAAAAATAAATGGAAAAGATTAATTTTAAGTGTATATGAGCATGCAAGGTTTCATATAGGGCCTTAGCACCCCATCAGGGTCTGGCTAAGATTCGCTATAGCAAGCAAAAACCTGGCTAATTGAATCTGAGGGTAAATGGTATGTATCCTTCTGGTGTTAGCTTTAGTGTCGGGAAGGATACACAAGTAAAGGGGTCATGTAACATTCCTCTGTGGTTATGGAGAATCGCTGAGCCCAGCTTTGTGGCCTCTGCGCCCTGAGTGCTAGGATGAAAAGCATGCACCACCACTGCCTGGCTCTGATCTGTTCTTTCAACACTTTAAGTCCTGTGCATCTTAGGCAATTCCTCTGGGGGATTCATGGTCCATTGGTGCCTATACAATTTAGTTAATTATCCACAAATTATTATCTAAATCAAAGCAGAATCTTAATAGGCAATCCTTAATGCCCTTATCCTTGTGTGGGAGAACTTCATCTCTTGTCAAGAAAAAAAAATTCCCTTTAATCAAGACTGTTTAATACCTTTTCTATGGTGATTAAAGACAATGGCTCATTCTGAAAATGTTTGGTATGTGTGTGCGTGCACATGCATGTAAAATGCTATAATGCAGCCTGTCCAACAAGTTTCTGAAAATAAAGGCAGACAGGGGAGGGCACACAAAGCATCCACACTTCAGAAGAGGTTTGCTTCCTACCCACTCAGCATGAGGGATGGTGTGTGGAAGTGTGAGGATCCTTAGCCCAGGCCACAGAGGAGGCCTCCCTAAGGAATATGCTGCATCAGCATCATTCCACTAGTCAAGAAGGCTGTACCTTTCCCAGGGTCCTTCACAAGCATCTCTCTTTACAGAGGACTTGATGCTTACCCAAACGCCAGCCTCTTGGGTCTTCGAATCAAGCACTAACTCAATGTCCCAGGCTGCAATATATAGGCAGTGTCCACTACATTTACCCAGTATTTATTAGTATATTCTGAGCCTCTCTGAAATGAAGGACGCTAGCCCTCTACTTTCATGGGATGCAAAACTAAGGACAGCCCTTGCCATCAACTTGCACACATCACCTCACAGCAGAAAAAGAAAAATGGAGGGAAGCCAATTCTGATGCTCTCATGTATTCCACCTCTGACCCTGTGGTGGTTTGGATGGTAATGGCCCCTACAGGTTTGAATGCTGGGCCACCAGGGAGTGGCCTTGTTGGAGTAGGTGTGGCCTTTTTGGAAGAAGTGTATCACTAGGGGTGATCCTTGAGGTTTCAAATACTCAAGCCTTGCCCAGTGTCTTTCTTCTTGCTTGCAGAGATGTAGAACCTTCAGCTACCTCTCCAGCACCATGTTTGCCTGCATGCTGCCATGCTTCCTCCCACAACAGTAATGGACTAACCCTTTCAATCTAATTAAATGTTTCCCAATTAAATGTTTTCCTTAATAGGAGTTGTTGTGGTCATTGTGTCTCTTTATAGCAATAGAAACGCTAAGACAGACACCAAATATATGTGCAGGCTATTCCCCAAATCCTTGCCGACAAAAAATGTTTGCTCACAGTTTATTGCTATTCTGACACTGTCTACCTGGAAGTGATATAAGATCTTATTGCCTTGGAATACAGTCCCACTGAGATGTGTCCCATGTCAGATGTCTATGAAAATCCAGGCCTCCTGTGCTGACTCTGACAGAATGCTTTTATGATTTCTTCCTCTAGTGTGCTACTGTGCTAGAATGGATGGCAGAATTCAGGAGGACCCTTTCCTTGTGCTTACCTGTTTATTACAGAGTCTGTAACTCAGAAATGCCAAGTGGATCAAATTAACAGGCTAAAGTACGGTAGCAGAAATTCCAGGAGCTGTCTTGGAACAGTCTATCCCTACATCTCTACATGGTTACCAATTTGAAAGTTGTCCAAACTCCTCAGGTTAGAGTTTTAAGGAGGTGTCATTTCAGGGGTCTAACTAATGAGGTCACTGACCACTGATAATTAAAATCACTCTCAGCCTTTCACCATTCTCTAGACCTTAGGAGGTAGACTAAATGTCTGGACCCTTTGAAATCGTGGATTTGAGTCACTTGGCCATCTATGCCATCTATAAGGATTTTCTAACAATTGTTAATTCAGGTATAGTAGACAAGGGCTTAAGGTTACAAAAAAAATAGTTCCTTTTACCTTTACCACTCTGGAAATATTTATCTCTGATAATACCAGATAAAACCCAGATTTCCAGACAATGCGACATTTCTATGGCTCTTTACTAGTTAATGTGGTGGTTAATTTGGAGTTGTTTCTTTTTTGTTCATTTTGAGACAGAATCTTGCCATGTAACCCTGGCTCTCCTGGAATTCCTTATGTAGACCAGGCCGGTCTGTAACTCCCTATGTGTTACAGGCCTTGGACTCCTTATGTAGACGAGGCTGGGCTTAGACTCGCAATGATATGCCTTCCTCTGCTTTCCCAGTGCTGGGATTAATGGCATGCACCACTATGCATGGCAAAGGTGGTTAATTTCGAGTGATAACTTTATTGAATTAAAAAACACCTTGGATTTGTAAGATGCCTCAGCAGGTGAAGGTTTTTCATTTGTGCATGGTGACCTGGAAACCTCTTTGTGGTGGCACATGCCTTTAATTTCAGAAATCAAGAACGAGAAGCAGGCAGACCTATGAGTTTGAGGCCAATGTGGTCTACAGAGCAAGTGCCAGGAAAGCCAGGGCTACACAGAGAAACCCTGTCTCAACAAAAAGAAGATGATGAACATAAGAGTCTGGAGAACTCAGTGGTTAAATTCATGCATTGCTTCTGCTCTTCCAGAAGATCAAGGTTCAATTCTAGCACTGACATGGCAACTTAAAACAATTTGTAATGCCAGTTCCAAAGGTTCTGATGTAGGCATCTTTTGCAACCAGAGGGCCCGCTTGTTCATCCTGGCTGCCTGGCTTGCTTAGCCTGGAAATAACCACACAGGAACTGTGTTCATTAAATCACTCTTGGCCTATTTGTTCTAACATCTTATTGGCTAACTTTTACACCTTGATTTAAACCATTTCTATTAATCTATGTATTGCCATGTGGCAGTGGCTTACCAGGAAAGATTCAGCATATCTGATTCTGGCCACTCCATGGTATCTCTCTCCCACTCTGCCTTTCCTCCCCCAGCATTCAGTTCTGTTCCTCACACCCAGCCTACCTAAGTTCTGCCCTATCAACTAGGCCAAGGCAGTTTCTTTATTCATTAACCAATGAAAGCAACACACAAAGAGAAGGACCTCCTATGCCAGGCATCTGACATTCTTAGGCAGCAGGTAGACATTTAGATTACAGCTACACATGTAGATACAACATTCATACACATGGAATACAAATCACTAAATCTTCAAACAAACCACCTTAGGCATCAATGAGGCACACCTTTGGGTATTTCTGCGAGGGTACCTGTGGAAGAGTTAAGCTTGGTGAAGGTAACATTTTTTGGGCTGGAGTCTTGGACTAAATAACAAAAGAAGTCATCTGAGGGACAGCACTTCCCTTTCTCTGCTTTAATCTGCCAAGATGTGCCATGGGTGTCATCAAGCTCATGCAGAGGGCTCTGTTCTTTGCTTCCACCTTACATGGGTTCCGGGGATCAAAACTCAGGTCATCAGGTTTGGGCAGCAAGTGTTTTTATCTAGTGATTCATATTACTGGCCCTGATTTGATACTGTAAATTTATTTCATCTTGTTTAATGGCTCACTGTATGGCCTATCTTGGTAAGTGTTCTATAATAGGCTGCTATTGTTGGTTGTAGTGCTGTAGGCTAACAAGGCCAAGATGGGCAGAGTGTTTTCCTGTTTTGTTTTGTTTTTTTTTACATCATTACTGGCTTTCTGTCTACTTGTTCTTTGCATTAAGAGAGGTATCATAACCTCCAATTATAATTGTGTGTTTATCTATTTTTTTAAGGAATTATTAGTTTTGGTTTCATCTGATTTGAAGCAACATTATTAAGTACATATAAACAGGATTTTGTACTCTCTTGTTATATTTATTCTTTTACCATTATGAAATAAAGCAGTACCTTCATATTGTTTATTCTTTAGCACAGGTAATCAAGTTATGGTATTTTCCCCAGAAATATCTCCTTCATAGGTATATATTTTTGACATAGATGATGTCTTAGCTACTGCTCTCTAGCTGTGAGGAGACACATGGCAAAGGCAACCTTTAAGAGAAAGTGTTTCATTTGGGTCTTGCTTATAGTTTCAGAGACTTAGTCTGTTAACTTCATGGTGGGGAGCATGGCGGCAGGCAAGCAGCAAGCAGGCATGCTGCTGAAGAAGTAGTTGAGAGGTCACATCTTATCTGCTATGGGTAGGGGGCAGGGGTGGTGGGAGAAGCGAACTAGACTGGGACTGGTGGGAACTTCTGAAGCCTCCACTGAAAAGCCTCCTCCAACAAGGCCTCCTAATCCTCCTCAAACAGTTCCATTTACTGAGAACCAAACATTTAAGCATATGAGTCTTGGGGAGGTGGTATTCTTATCCAAATCACCACAGATTAAACCATGCAACTCTATTAACTCTCTGACTCCCCTCTATTAAGTTTTCAGTATAAGTGGCCCACTAGTGAGACTCAGAGATGGAAGGAGAGAACTAATTCTCAGACATTGTTCTCTGATCTACACACACATACTAGGGCATGTGTCCCCCAACCCAAACAAACAAGTATAATTTTAGAAACTTTTCATTATGTATGCTACATATATAACAATGTCGGTTATACACTGATATATAAAGAATCGTCAGCCCTCTATATCCTTATCTTTTACAATCTTTGATTCAAGCAAGATTGGATCAGAATGCTTTCAATAACATGTGATGTAAAAACACATATGATAGATATCCTTTTTGCTACGTCCACACAAGATTAATAACTATTCACCATTATATTACAGTAGGTAATAGAAGTCAGAGATGCCTTGACTATACAACATGTGTAGGTTATAAATATGACACAAATTTACATTAGGAGTACGAGCATCTACAGCATTTGTAGTGCTTGGTGTCCTGACACCGATTTTCCGTGGGTACCAGAGCAGCATGATTACCCATCTCTTCACATTAGCATCAGAAGTGAGCATTTCCAATACATTCATAGCCATCTCTGCAGTTCCTGCTTTGGTCTAAAGTTACATTTTTGTCCTAATTATTCCATTGTTTTGAGATACATATACTTCCGAACAACATGTCTTATTTCCCAATTCTTGGCTTTTTTAAAAGAGAAATTGTTCTATATATACA
>NW_026068513.1:28832-31926 GCF_014885135.2 Alexandromys fortis
TAGAAACATACACTCTTGTTAGGGGTTACCTAATCAACATAGAATATGTTCACTTCCAGACTTCAGAAAGTGTCACACGTGAAAGTCAGAAATTCAAAGGAAGTCTCTCAACACAATTTTGATAGATATCCCAGTGAATGGCAAAGAGGACAGAAAGCAGCATGAACAAAAATATATGCTATCGTTTGTTTACTGGAAGTGCTGGGGATGGAACCTGGAGCCCTGTGCACGATATGCA
The DNA here is from genome assembly GCF_014885135.2 of Alexandromys fortis. Taxonomy (NCBI): domain Eukaryota; kingdom Metazoa; phylum Chordata; class Mammalia; order Rodentia; family Cricetidae; genus Alexandromys; species Alexandromys fortis. The sequence continues at coordinate 29,071 of NW_026068513.1, forward strand.
AGTGCCCTACAACTAAGCCAAATCCCTACCCAATACTATGTCTTAATATGTATTTTCATCTCTGGTATGGATTTGCTTTATGAGAAGGAATTGTTCCATGTGCTATCTTCTCCCCAAGGGGTAGACTCTCCTTTAATGAACTGATATAAAATGTTGGTCTGTACATGAAGGATTCAATGACTTCCATGAAGTGAGCTGACTAATGACCTGCAGGACTTACCTGAAGACTTCTAAAATTACACACTACATAAAAATTGAAACCAATCCACAATGACACAAATTATATACATTTATTAATAATTTTAAATAACACTCTTGTATAAATTCATATATTCAAATCATACACAAATTTAGAAATGCATCATGAAACCTAGTACAGTACACATATGAGACATGTCTTTAAATTTTGGGTTAGGATTTTAGTGACATAAATACAAGTTTAATGTTTTAGAAACATTCCCTAATTAATTGGGTTGAAATTTAAGAGTACAGAGTGCTTGTGTCTAGCATTACAATTAACTAGAAGTCACTTAGCTTTGGGCTAGCTCGAATCTGAAGCTCTGGGCTCATTCCAGGGCTGCTGCAGTTTCTGCATATGCATAAGTAACAAGAAAGATCCCCAAGGCCTTTGAAAAATTATCATTCAAACCACTGACATTTTAATGATACATAACCGTTAGACATTAGATAGTATTTGACTTCTTCAGACTGATAACTGTTTTTCTTGCTTCTTCCCATGGCACAGTCACTGGCTTGGAGTGAAAGAAAATGATGATTTAACCCTCCATCACCTTCTCCAACCCTGAGCATAGACACCAAACCCATTTCAGTTCCTAAACCACCTGCTGTCAAAAGTAGCAACAGATTAGGGTGTGTGTGTGTGATCACAAAGACTTCTGCTACCCTAGTGATTACAGTTTTTTTTAATTTATTCAAAATATTTTGTCAGAGCACTTTCCTTGAGAGATACAAAACCTCAACTCTCACCCAATACTACTTCAAAATGTAAGAAGCCAGGGAAAGTCATTTAGAATCAATCTTATGTTTACAAGCAACAACACAAAGAAAAAAGGTATAGGGCCAGGGTGAATAATCAATAATCAAGTCCAGGTGTCTCTCGTCTTCCAAATTACATCTGGATGATAAAATAACCCAGATAAACTGGCAGGTCAATGAGTGCTGCTTTGATGGTTGGTTCTGGGACAATTGGAACTACAGAATAGTGATATCATTTGGAACTTAGATAATCTTGTTAAGAAAAACAAATACGGTTTGGAGAGATGGCTCAGCATTTAAGAGCATTGCCTGCTCTTCCAAAGGTCCTAAGTTCAATTCCCAGCAACCACATGGTGGCTCACAACCATCTGTAATGAGGTCTGGTGCCCTCTCTGGCATGCAGGCATACATGTAGGCAGAATATTGTATACATAATAAATAAATAAATGTTAAAAAAAAGAAAAACAAATAAAACCCTATCCTCCTAGCCCATGTTTGCCTTTTTGCCCTCTCTAAAAAGTCAAGTATCCTGGGTGAAAATAATGCACTCAGGATGTTGAAATAAATAAGAGATTTTACTATCCTTTTTCCTTTTATATAATTGAAAAGACTGTAAATAAGAGAGTCCTGGAAGCAGTGTGGAGGGCATTAGTGACAGCAAGGTCGAACATATGCTTGAATCTGATGAGAACACCCAGCTATCAGAAATGCAAAGGGCTTACTACAAAAGTCAGTAAAGATGCAAGTAGTGATGACTATTTCTCAGCAAGGTTCACTGAGAAATATATGGGTATTATGTTTTAAGAAGAACACATTATCAATGCTTAGACAAAAGTTGTTCAAACATTAGACTTTCGAGAGGGCACCTGGTGCTTGATGGTGAAGCCTTCAGAGAATGAGAACCCTGTGTTGTGTTTTATGTTGGTTTTCTATTCTAATTTCAAGAGGAGACCTCCTCATGGTTGATCTTTACAACAAAAATGTTTTTACAAGCATAGTGCTGTGGTCACTAAATAATATTATTTAAAATACATTTTAAGGCTATACCTTTTCATCATTGTGAAAAATATGACCTACGAGCCTTAATTGATAAACAGTCTTTGTGGTTTAATTTCTGTGTTATCTTTTAAGAGTTGTTTCAAGGAATCTCTACTGAGCTGGAATCTTGACTATTTGACTGGCTTTTAGGCTCCAACAAACACTTTTTATTTATTTATTGGGTAAACATCTGTTTAACAAATGTTTGCTTTTTATCTCCTTACCTTTATTTTTGGTATCAGTAAGGTAATCACTCTGCATAATGTTCTGTAATTTGTGTGATGCAGTCAGTACACACCTGTGCTGCAATTGCTAGAGGAAGCCCCTCCCCCCATTGCAGGAATTCATTCATTTTAATGAACTCTAACTGGCAGTTTTACCTTATCATCATTAATTCTGACTTTAGATAGAAATCCTCATGTGTTCTTTCCACAAAGTCATTTGTAGCTATGTGGCCCTGAATTGTGCTTGCAAAGCACATATATCACGCACAGACCCACTAAGCACACGAGGGGGAAGCACACTTGAGAGCACATAAGGACTCCAGTAGAATCATCCACATATGTGAATCTTCATCGCAGCCTGCTAGGGCCTAGGGCTAGTGTGTGTGTGTGTGTGTATACATAAACACACACACATATATATACATACACACACATATATACATAAATATATATATAAATCACATAGCCAAATGACTATGCCATGGAGGTGAGAATTGATTCCAAGCATAAAAATAGTGTGCATATAGCCCTGAATGATTTAGCATCTCTTCATTTATAAAATGGGTACAAGACTACTTCCTTAGGAGGACAGGTTAGG
>NW_026068513.1:37119-38143 GCF_014885135.2 Alexandromys fortis
CCTGGAAACAACCTAGATGCCCTTCAATGGAAGAATGGATGAAAAAAGTATGGAATATATACATATTAGAGTACTACTTAGCAGTAAAAAACAATGACTTCTTGAATTTTGCATGCAAATGGGCGGAAATAGAAAACACTATCCTGAGTGAAGTAAGCCAGACCCAAAAAGAGAAACATGGGATGTACTCGCTCATATTTGGTTTCTAGCCATAAATAAAGGACATTGAGCCTATAATTCGTGATCCTAGAGAAGCTAAATAAGAAGGTTAACCCAAAGAAAAACATAGGCATCCTCCTGGATATTAACCTTCATCATGCGAAGAAAGGAGACAGAGACAGAGTCCCACATTGGAGCACTGGACAGAAATCTCAAGGTCCAAATCAGGAGCAGAAGGAGAGAGAGCACGAGCAAGGAACTCAGGACCGCGAGGGGGGCACCCGCACACTGAGACAATGGGGATGTTCTTTCGGGAACTCATCAAGGACAGCTGGACTGGGTCTGAAAAAGCCTGGGATAAAACCGGACTCGCTGAACATAGTGGACAATGAGGACTACTGAGAACTCAAGAACAATGGCACTGGGTTTAAATCCTACTGCACGTACTGGCTTTGTGGGAGTTTAGGCAGTTTGGATGCTCACCTTACTAGACCTGGATGGAGGTGGGTGGTCCTCAGATTCCTATAGGGCAGGGAACCCTGATTGCCCTTTGGGCTGACGAGGGAGGGGGACTTGATTGGGGGAGCAGGAGAGAAATGGGAGGCAGTGGCGGAGAGGAGGCAGAAATCTTTAATAAATAAATAAAAATAACTATTATTATTTATCACCACAGTACACTACATCAATTAACCTAACACAGACAAAGCTTGTATTTCTTCATGGCTAACAAATACCATCAGTCTGTCTTCTTGGTACTCGTTGGACTGGATAAGGTATACCTCCCACATGGTGGATGCAGAGTGACAACATTTCTACCTACTGATGTGATACAATCTAATCACAAATATCAATAACATGGCAGAAA
>NW_026068514.1:0-35535 GCF_014885135.2 Alexandromys fortis
AGTTGTGCCAGCACCATTTGTTGAAGATGCTTTCTTTCTTCCATTGTATACTTTTAGCTCCTTTATCGAAAATGAGGTGTTCATAGGTTTGTGGACTAAAAACCGGTTCTTTTATACGATTCCATGGGTTGACTTCTCTGTTTTTATGCCAATCCAAGCTGTTTTCATTACTGTAGCTCTGTAATAGAGTTTGAAGTCAGGGATTGCAATGCCTCCAGAAGATCCTTTATTGTATAAGATTGTTTTTCCATGTAAAGTTGATTATTGTCCTCTCAAGATCTGTGAAGAATTTTGATGGGGATTGCATTGAATTTATAAATTGCCTTTGTGGGGCGGAACCGACGCACGGTGGGCGACACAGCTGGCACGGGCCGGGACTGGCAGGTAATGGCACAGTGGCAGGCAACACAGGCGGCAGGGACCAGCGCAACACCTAGAGGAGATCGCCCCAGGACAATTAAATCAAAGAGGTAGGCCTTTGGTTGGCGAGGTCCCTGGCAAACAGGGAACCTGGTGCTTTTCCTGAAGACCCGTCTGAGGGGTGAGAGGGATCTTGGCCCCTGGCAGGAGCCAGGAAACAGAACGAGGGCATTTTGCAAGAGGAGCCTCTGGCCAGCAGGGAAACCTGATCTGGTTTTAAAAGACCAATTAGAGAGCATCAATAGGAGGAGATGGGCAGGCGCCAAGGCAAAAATTCACCCAATAATCTGAAAAACAACATGAAAGCACCAGAACCCAATGATCTTACAACAGAAGGTCTTGAGCACCCTAACACAGAAGAAGTGGAAAAAAATCGACTTTATGAAAGCAATAGAGTCCCTTAAACAATATGTAAAAAACACCTTTATAGAAATGGATGAGAAGTATAACAAAAAGTTTGAAGAATTGAGTAAATACGTACATGAGACCCTGGGAAACCAAGAAAAAACGAACAAACAGGTAATGGAAACAGTTCAAGAATTGAAAACTGAAATGGAAGCAAGGAAGAAAGCACAAACTGGGGACCAGCTGGATACGGAAAATCTAGGTCAACGAGCAGAGCCTACAGAAACAAGCATAATCAATAGAATACAAGAAATAGAAGAAAGAATCTCAGATTCTGAAGACACCATAGAGAAAATAAACGCACTGATCAAAGAAAACAGCAAAGCCAACAAATTCTCATCACAAAACATTCAGGAAATATGGGACACAATAAAAAGACCAAACCTGAGAATAATAGGAATAGAAGAAGGGGAAGAATTACAGCTCAAAGGCCCAGAAAATATATTTAACAAAATTATGGAAGAAAACTTTCCCAACATAAAGAAAGATATTCCTTTGAATATCCAAGAAGCATACAGAACACCAAACAGACTGGATCAAAGAAAAGCATCCCCTCGCCATATAATAATCAAAACACAAAATATACAGGTTAAAGAAAGAATATTAAGAGCTGCAAAGGAAAAAGGCCAAGTAACTTATAAAGGTAAACCGATCAGACTTACACCTGACTTCTCTATGGAAACCATGAAAGCCAGAAGGTCCTGGATAGAGGTTCTTCAAAAACTAAGAGACCATGGATGCAAACCCAAACTTCTATACCCAGCCAAGCTAGTATTCACTATCAATGGAGAAAACAAGACATTCCAGGATAAGAACAAATTTAAACAATACGTAGCCACAAATCCAGCGCTACAGAAAGTAATAGAAGGAAAATCGCAACCCAAGGAATCCAACATTGCCAACACTGACTACAATAACTCAGGAATCTAGCGAACCTTCACCAGTACAACTCAAAGAAGGGACACACACAAACTCTACTACCGAAAACAGTAAGAATAACCGGAGTAAACAACCACTGGTCACTAATATCACTTAATATTAATGGTCTCAATTCACCTATAAAAAGGCACAGGCTAAGGGATTGGATACGAAAACAGGATCCAACATTCTGCTGTTTGCAAGAAACACATCTCAACCACAAAGACAGGCATCTACTCAGAGTAAAAGGTTGGGAAAAGGTCTTTCAAGCAAATGGTCCTAACAAAAAAGCAGGTGTGGCCATACTAATTTCCAACAAAACTGACTTCAAACTAAAATCAATCAGAAGAGATCGAGATGGACACTTTATACTCATAACAGGAACAATTCATCAGGATGACATCTCAATCCTGAATATCTATGCCCCTAATATAAAAGCACCCACTTATGTAAAAGAAATATTTCTAAAACTCAAGGCAGACATAAAACCACACACACTAATAGTAGGAGACTTCAACACACCTCTCTCTCCAATGGACAGGTCAATCAGACAGAAACCTAATAGAGAATTAAGAGAATTATTGGAGGTAATGAAGCAAATGGACTTAACAGACATCTACAGAACACTCCACCCAAATAGGAAAGAATATACCTTCTTCTCTGCAGCTCATGGAACCTTCTCAAAAATTGACCATATACTCGGAAACAAAGGAAACCTCCACAGATACAAAAGAATATCAGTGTCCACCTGTGTCTTATCAGATCACCACGGATTAAAGTTAGATGGCAACAACTATGCTACCCCCAGAAAGCCGACAAACTCATGGAAACTGAACAGTCAACTACTGAACCACACCTGGGTCAAGGAAGAAATTAAGAAAGAAATTAAAGTCTTCCTTGAATTTAATGAAAATAAAGAGACAACATACTCAAACCTATGGGACACGATGAAAGCAGTGCTAAGAGGAAAGTTCATAGCACTAAGTGCCCACTTAAAGAAAACAGAGAAAGCATACATTGGGGACTTAATGGCACACCTGAAAGCTTTAGAAAAAAAAGAAGCAGAGGTGCCCAGAAGGAGTAGAAGACTGGAAATAATCAAACTGAGGGCAGAAATCAACAAAATAGAAACACAGAAAACAGTCCAAAGAATCAATGAAACAAAAAGTTGGTTCTTGGAGAAAATCAACAAGATCGACAAACCCCTATCCAAACTAACTAAACAACAGAGAGAGAACACGCAAATAAATAAAATCAGAAATGAAAGGGGGGACATAACCACAGACACAGAGGAAATCCAGAGAATCATTAGATCTTACTATAAAAGCCTGTATGCCACAAAACTGGAAAATGCAAAAGAAATGGACATTTTTTTAGATAAGTACCATATACCAAAGCTAAACCAAGACCAGGTGAATGATCTAAATAGACCTGTTAGTCGCGAAGAACTAGAAACTGTTATCAAAAATCTCCCTTCCAAAAAAAGCCCAGGACCAGATGGGTTCAACGCAGAATTCTACCAGAACTTCCAAGAAGAGCTAATACCTATACTCCTTAACGTATTTCACAATATAGAAACAGAAAAGTCATTGCCAAATTCCTTTTATGAAGCTACAGTTACCCTGATACCAAAACCACACAAAGACCCAACCAAGAAAGAGAATTACAGGCCTATCTCACTCATGAATATCGACGCAAAAATTCTCAATAAAATACTGGCAAACCGAATTCAAGAACACATCAGAAAAATTATCCATTATGATCAAGTAGGCTTCATCCCAGAGATGCAGGGCTGGTTCAACATACGCAAATCTATCAATGTAATCCACCATATAAATAGACTGAAAGAAAAAAACCATATGATCATTTCATTAGATGCGGAAAAAGCATTCGACAAAATTCAACACCCCTTTATGATAAAGGTCTTGGAGAGAATAGGGATACAAGGGTCATACCTAAATATAATAAAAGCTATCTACAGCAAACCGACAGCTAACATTAAATTAAATGGAGAAAAACTCAAAGCCATCCCACTAAAATCAGGAACAAGACAAGGATGTCCACTCTCTCCATACCTCTTCAATATAGTGCTTGAAGTTCTAGCAATAGCAATAAGACAACATAAGGGGATCAAGGGGATTCGTATTGGAAAGGAAGAAGTTAAGCTTTCGTTATTTGCAGATGACATGATAGTATACATAAGCGACCCCAAAAATTCTACCAAAGAACTCCTACAGCTGATAAACACCTTTAGTAGCGTGGCTGGATACAAGATCAACTCCAAAAAATCAGTTGCCTTCCTATACACTAAGGATAAGGAAACAGAGAGGGAAATCACAGAAGCATCACCTTTCACGATAGCCACAAAGAGCATAAAATATCTTGGGGTAACCCTGACCAAGGAAGTGAAAGATCTATTTGACAAGAACTTCAAGTCTTTGAAGAAAGAAATAGAGGAGGACACCAGAAAATGGAAGGACCTCCCTTGCTCTTGGATTGGGAGGATCAACATAGTAAAAATGGCAATTCTACCAAAAGCAATCTATAGATTCAATGCAATCCCCATCAAAATCCCATCAAAATTCTTCACAGATCTGGAGAAGACAATAATCAACTTTATATGGAAAAACAAAAAACCCAGGATAGCCAAAACAATCTTATACAATAAAGGAACGTCTGGAGGCATTACCATCCCTGACTTCAAACTCTATTACAGAGCTACAGTATTGAAAACAGCTTGGTATTGGCATAAAAACAGAGAAGTCGACCAATGGAATCGAATAGAAGACCCTGACTTTAACCCACAAACATATGAACACCTGATTTTCGATAAAGGAGCTAAAAGTATACAATGGAAAAAAGAGAGCATCTTCAACAAATTGTGCTGGCAAAACTGGATGTCAATCTGTAGAAGAATGAAAATAGACCCATATCTATCACCATGCACAAAACTCAAGTCCAAGTGGGTGAAAGACCTCAATATCAGTCCAAACACACTGAACCTGATTGAAGAGAAAGTGGGAAGTACTCTACAACACGTGGGCACAGGAGACCACTTCCTACGTATAACCCCAGCAGCACAGACAGTAAGGGCCTCATTGAATAAATGGGACCTCCTGAGACTGAGAAGCTTCTGTAAAGCAAAGGACACTGTTGCTAAGACAGAAAGGCAACCCACTGACTGGGAGAAGATCTTCACCAACCCCACAACTGACAAAGGTCTGATCTCCAAAATATATAAAGAACTCAAGAAACTAGACCGTAAAAGGCTAATCAACCCAATTATAAAATGGGGCACTGAGTTGAACAGAGATCTCTCAACAGAAGAAGTTCAAATGGCCAAAAGACACCTAAGGTCATGCTCAACTTCCTTAGCGATCAGGGAAATGCAAATCAAGACAACTTTAAGATACCATCTTACACCTGTCAGAATGGCGAAAATCAAAAACACCAATGATAGCCTTTGCTGGAGAGGTTGTGGAGAAAGGGGTACACTCATCCATTGCTGGTGGGAATGCAAACTTGTGCAACCACTCTGGAAAGCAGTGTGGAGGTTTCTCAGGAAATTTGGGATCAACCTACCCATGGACCCAGCAATACCACTCTTGGGAATATACCCAAGAGAGGCCTTATCACACAACAAAAGTATATGCTCTACTATGTTTATAGCAGCATTGTTTGTAATAGCCAGAACCTGGAAACAACCTAGATGCCCTTCAATTGAAGAATGGATGAAGAAAGTATGGAATATATACATATTAGAGTACTACTCAGCAGTAAAAAACAAGGACTTCTTGAAGTTTGCAGGCAAATGGATGGAAATAGAAAACACCATCCTGAGTGAGGTAAGCCAGACCCAAAAAGAGGAACATGGGATGTTCTCACTCATATTTGGTTTCTAGCCATAAATAAAGGACATTGAACCTATAATTCGGGTTCTTAGAGAAGCTAAATAAGAAGGAGAACCCAAAGAAAATCATATAGGCATCCTCCTGAATATTAAACTTCATCAGGCGATGAAAGGAGACAGAGACAGAGACCCACATTGGAGCACCGGACTGAAATCTCAAGGTCCAAATCAGGAGCAGAAGGAGAGAGAGCACAAGCAAGGAACTCAGGACCGCGAGGGGTGCACCCATACACTGAGACAATGGGGATGTTCTATCAGGAACTCACCAAGGCCAGCTGGCCTGGGTCTGAAAAAGCCTGGGTCAAAACTGGTCTCGCTGAACATAGCGGACAAGGAGGACTACTGAGACCTCAAGAACAATGGCAACGGGTTTTTGATTCTACTGGACCTATTGGTTTCGTGGGAGCCTAGGCAGTTTCGTGGATGCTCACCTTACTAGACCTGGATGGAGGTGGGTGGTCCTTGGACTTCCCACAGGGCAGGGAACCCTGATTGCTCTTTGGGCTGACGAGGGAGGGGGACTGGGCTGGGGGAGGGGGAGGGAAAGGGGAGGCGGCGGTGGCGAAGAGACAGAAATCTTTAATAAATAAATAAACAAATAAATAAAATTAAAAAAAATAAAAATAAATAAATAAATAGCCTTTGGTAGAATTGCCATTTTTACTGTGTAGATCCTCCAAATCCAAGAGCAAGGGAGATCCTTCCATTTTCTGGTATCCTCTTCAATTTCTTTCTTTAATGCCTTAAAGTTCTTGTCAAATAGACCTTTCACTTCCCTGGTTAGAGTTACCCCAAGATATTTTATGCTGTTTGTGGCTATTGTGAAAGGTGAAGCTTCTCTGATTTCCCTCTCTGCTTCCATATCTTTTGTGTTAAAGATGCGACTGAATTTTTGGAGTTGATCTTGTATCCTGCCACATTACTAAAGGTGTTTATCAGCTGTAGGCATTCTTTGGTGGAGTTTTTGGGGTCGCTTATGTACACTATCATATCATCTGCAAATAATGAAAGTTTAACTTCTTCTTTTCCAATTCGAATCCCCTTGATCCCCTTATGTTGTCTTATTGCTATTGCTAAAACTTCAAGCACTATATTGAAGAAGTATGGAGAGAGTGGATAGCCTTGTCNAATTTGGCAATGACTCTTCTGTTTCTATATTGTGAAATACATTAAGGAGTATAGGTATTAGGTCTTCTTGGAAGTTCTGGTAGAATTCTGCATTGCAACCTCTGGTCCTGGGCTTTTTTTGGTAGGGAGGTTTTTGATAACCGCTTCTAATTCTTCGCAACTAACAAGTCTATTTAGATTGTTCACCTGTTCCTGGTTTATATTTGGTATATGGTATTTAGCTAAAAAAAGTGTTCTTATCTTTTACATTTTCTCGTTTTGTGGCCTACAGGCTTTTGTAGTAAGATCTAATGATTCTCTGAATTTCCTCTGTGTCTGTGGTTATGTCTTCCTTTTCATTTCTGATCTTATTAATTTTCAAATTCTCTCTCTGCCATTTGATTAGTTTGGATACGGGTTTATCAATCTTGTTTATTTTCTCCAGGAACCAGCTTTTTGTTTCAGTGATTCTTTGGATTGTTTTCTGTGTTTCTATTTTGTTGATTTCAGCCCTCAGTTTGATTACTTCCAGTCTTCTACTCCTTCTAGGTGAGTCTACTTCTTTTTTTTTTTTTTAGAGTTTTCAGGTGTGGCTGTTAAGTCTCCAATGTGTGCTTTCTCTGTTTTCTTTAAGTGGGCACTTAGTGCTATGAACTTTCCTCTTAGGACTGCTTTCATAGTGTCCAATAAGTTTGAGTATGTTGTTTCTTTATTTTCATTGAATTCCAGGAAGATTTTAATTTCTTTCTTTATTTCTTCCTTAATCCAGGTATGGTTCAGTAGTTGACTGTTCAGTTTCCATGAGTTTGTAGGCTTTCTGGGGGTAGCGTTGTTGTTGAATTCTAACTTTAATCCATGGTGATCTGATAAGACACAGGTGGTTACTAATTTTTTTTTGTAACTGTGGATGTTTGCTTTGTTACCTACTATGTGGTCAATTTACGAGAAGGTTCCATGAGCTGCAGAGAAGAAGGTATATTCTTTCCTATTTGGGTGGAATGTTCTATAGATGTCTGTTAAGTCCATTTGATTCATTAACTCCATTAATTCTCTTATTTCTCTGTTAGGTTTCTGTCTGATTGACCTGTCCATTGGTGAAAGAGGAGTGTTGAAGTCTCCTACTATTAGTGTGTGCGGTTTGATGGCTGCCTTGAATTTTAGAAATGTTTCTTTTATGTACGTGAGTGCTTTTATATTAGGGGCATAGATATTCAGGACTGAGACTTCATCCTGATGAATTGTTCCTGTTATGATTATAAAATGTCCATCTCCATCTCTTCTGATTGATTTAAGTTTGAAGTCAACTTTGTTAGAGATTAGTATGGCCACACCTGCTTGTTTCTTAAGTCCATTTGCTTAATAAGCCTTTTCCCAGCCCTTTACTCTGAGTAGGTGCCTGTCTTTTTGGTTGAGGTGTGTTTCTTGTAAACAGCAGAATGTTGGATCCTGTTTTCTTATCCAATCTCTTAGCCTGTGCCTTTTTATAGGTGAATAGAGTCCATTGATATTAAGTGATATTAATGACCAGTGGTTGTTAACTCCGGTCACTTTTTTAGTCGTAGAGTTTGTGTGTTTCCCTTCTTTGTGTTGTGCTGGGGAAGGGTCTCTAGATGTCTGAGTTATTGTGGTCATTGTTGGACTCCTTGGTTAGAGATTTTCCTTCTATTGCTTTCTGTAAGGCTGGATTTGTGGCTACGAATTGTTTAAATTTGTTTTTATCCTGGAAAATTTTATTTTCTCCATTTATAGTGAAAGAAAGCTTGGCTGGATATAGTAGTCTGGGCTTGCATCCATGATCAATTAGTTTCTGAAGAACATCTATCCAGGACCTTCTGGCTTTCATGGTTTCCATGGAGAAGTCAGGTTTAAGTCTGATAGGTTTACCTTTATGAGTAACTTGGCCTTTTTCCTTTGCAGCTCTTAATATTCTTTCTTTATTCTGTATGCTTTGTGTTTTGATTATTATATGTCGAGGGGATTTTTTTTTTGGTCCAGCTTATTCGGTGTTTTGTATGCTTCTTGAACCTTCATAGGTATATCTTTCTTTAGGTTGGGAAAGTTTTCTTCTATAATTTTATTAAATATATTTTCTGGATTATTGAGCTGTACTTTTCCTTCTTCTATTCCTATTATTCTTAGGTTTGGTCTTTTTATTGTGTCCCAGATTTCCTGAATGTTTTGTGATGAGAGTTTGTTGGACTTGCTGTTTTCTTTGATCAGTGTGTTTATTTTCTCTATGGTATCTTCAGAATCTGAGATTCTTTCTTCTATCTCTTCTATTCTGTTGGTTATGCTTGTTTCTGCAGTCTCTGTTTGTTTACTTAAATTTTCCATGTCCATCGACCCTCTGTGTTTTCTTCTTTGCCTCCATTTCAGTTTTCAAGTCTTGAACTGTTTCCATTATCTGTTTGGTTGTTTTTCCTTGTTTTTCTAGGGTATCATTCACTGATTTATTCGATTCTTCAAACTTTCTGTTATATTTCTCATCCATTTCTATAAGGGCATTCTTTACATGCTGTTTAAGGGCGTCAATCACTTTCATAAATTCAATTTTTTCTTCTTCTTCTTGATTAAGGTGTTCATGTCCTACTGTTGTGAGGTCGCTAGTTTCTGGTGGTTTCATGTTGCTTTTCAGATTGTTGGGTGAATTCTTGCATTGGCACCTGTCCATCTCTTCCTCCAAATGCTCCCCTATGTATCTTCTTTAACAGGATCAGGTCTTCTTGCCTACTGATGTACCTTCCCAGTGATGGCTCTCCCCAGTGATAGCTCTCCTGGTGCCGAGATCAGATCTCCGTGCCCAATGAAGGCTCTCTCCAATGCTGGCTCTCCTGGCGCCGAGATCAGGTCTCCGTGCTGGTTGGGTAGCTCATAAACAAAGCGCCTACCTTGCTTGGTGCAGGCAGGCTATTGAAACAAAGGAACTCCCGCCAGCCTGAGTGCCCTGAGGATTCGGACCTAGCGCCCAGGCAGGCTGAGCTGTGTGATGTTATGTGCCCAAACAGGGCAGAGGGACAGAAGCAGGGAGGGTTCTGGATGCAAGCTGGGTGGGGTAGGAAGAAAGAGGCAGTATGTAGGGAGTAGAGGCCCTGCAGAGAGCCCAGGTAGGATAGGGTGTTGAGGAACTTCTGAGTTCCCTGTCCTGGGCTGATGCCACGGGGTCAGCCAAAATTTAATTCTTAATGTAAAAACAAAAAAAAACATGTCCTTCTTGTTATTTTTCAAAAATGCTTTTCCTTTAACAAGCACTTAAATTACATGTATACTGAATACTTATTTTCTAATGAATTGCTTGTAGCTTATTATCAGCAAATATTTGATCTGTATAGCTATTTTATATATCTATTGATATTTATTTGAGCTGCATAAAAATTTATGTGTGAAAAGAGATTACCAGTGGATTAGACTTAAGCCCTGGTTTGTGCTAGATATCCAGGTGGCACTTCTCATCCTTTTGGATGGCTGAGTTTCCCTATGAATAGTAAGCAAAGCCTGTCACTTGCTTCCTCAGCACACACTGGACTTACCTCCCTCTGCCCTCCTTCTTGCGCCTAGCCAGCACCAGGTCCTGCTTAAGATTTTATTTTCTTAACTGCTTCGCGTTTCAGTTCTTCCACTTCCAGTCTATTCTCCACAGTGTTTCAGAGATATATTTTAAAACACAGTCTCATCTCAATTGTTAAATAGCAACAAATCCACTGAACCCTGTGTTAAAAGGTGTTGATACCAGATTCTGAATGACAACCCCCACAAGACAGAATGGTTCGTTTTATCTGAAAACCTTGTGCTGGCCACCCCAATTGCTTCTAGGACAAAATAGCTGGCCCTTGCATGGCTTTGGGGCTCTGCATTTCAGAGTTTCAAGTCCATTCATTTGATACCTCATCTGCTGTCTCTGTACTCTGTATCTCTGAATCCTCTGAACTTGAGTACACAATGTTTTTCTGTACTTCTATAGCTGTGCAGACATGCATCCATGGCTGGAATTTTCTCTCCCAATCCTCCCTCCTCCATCTATGGGATGCTCACTTGTTCTACAACAAATGCAGAGGTCTAATTTGTGGGAATTCTTATAAGATAACTGTCCCTTTATTTATCACACACAGTCCTATGTTCACTATACTAAACTGTTTTCCTGATAAAATTGTGAGTTTCATTAAAATTATTTGAAAATTTACTTTAAATTTATTTTATTTTTTATGTATATGGATATTTTGCCTGGGAGTATGTCTGTGTACTCCTCATTTGACTGGTGATGAATAGGGGACCGGCTTCTCTAGAATTGGAGTTACAGTTCTTTGTGAGCAGCCAGGTGGTCTGGGAATCAAACCTGGGACATCTAGAAAAGTAGCCAGTGCTTTTAATAGGCCAAAGAGCTATGAGCTTCTTAAGGGCAGAGAATTCATGTCTTCTTCATTTCTGTATTTTTTTGGCTTGTCATAGTATCTGTCATGTTGTAATGTTGCAAATGGTTGTTGTAAGTATGAAACAAATGGATGAATATATGCTGCATACATGCATGGATGGACATAATTACTACAGTGCTTCACACCTCGGTGAAAATGTCAAGGACCATAGGAAAGAAGAGATGAGCTAAAATTGGCAACCTTATCATTTGCCTCGGTATCTTTATGTAAATCTTGAGCTGATGACTAGGGACCTTTAGACTAGATCTTTCAAATCATTCTAATAATGTAAGAATCTATAACCTATTTTGGCTAAATTAAAAAGAATTAGCACACTTTCTTAGTAACTGAGAAACAAGGTCTTGTTTCTCTGAATCCATTTCTGGGTTTATTAGTAACACATCATTAGACAGTTTTCCAAATGAAATAGTTGGCCTTTGTTAGTCAGACCTCAATGACACTTTCACAGTGTCTTGGTTTCAGCTGAGTTACTCAAATACAATGCTGTCTGTTCATAACAGAAATGTTGATACTGTATCCTAAGAAGCAAAAAACATATTTCAAGACTACAATATGCCTCAGGTTGAGACAGTTACTGTTGCCAGTGAGTTGCAATCAACATGTAAAGTTTATAGTGGGAACATTAGTGCTGCCTTTAATACAAGGACATTTGCAATTGAGCTCTTCCATTGGGTGATTGATGAATCTATACCCCTATTATGTCCACATGTAGAAAGCTAATGCTTATACTCACTCAAGAGTTTATTTGAAATTATTAATTAAATACAATGTTTCTACTTTCCCTTTATTCCTTCCAAACCCTCCATATACTTTTCCTGCTTTCCTTCAAATACATGGCCTTTTCCCACATTGGTGCATGTGTATTAGTAAGGGTTTTTATTGCTGTAAGAGACACCGTGTCTGCGGGAACTCTTATAAAGAAAACAGTTAACTGGGAGAGTTGCTTACATTTCAGAGGTTCAGTCCATTTTAATCATGACAGTGAGCATGGCAGCAGCAAGCAGACAGATGCCATGCTAGAGGGGAGACTGCTACATCTTGCAGGTAGCAGAAAGTCAACTGACAGTCACAGAGTGAAACTTGAGGAAATAGGTCTCAAAGCCTGCCCCCACAGTGGCGTGCTTCATCCAAGAAAACCACACCTACTCCAACAAGAGCACACCTCCTTATATTGCCACTCCTTTGGGGCCTGTTTTCTTTAAAACCACCGAAGCATAAATATATGTTCATTTATAGACACATTCATTCCTAAATCTAAACTGTTCAGTCCATATAATATTGTATGGATGTATTCAGGACTAACTATCTAAGACTGAACAGCATTTGGCATTGAAAACTAATTGGTGTGCTCTTCCCAATGGAAAACAGACTCTCCCACTTCCTGCTTTCCTCAGATGCCTGTAGTTATCTGTGTAAAGCTGAGGCCTTGTGGTGTTTTTTTTTCTGTTTGCTTTGGGATGTTCATTGGCACCATTCATCTTTGTTCAGCTCTCATTTGTCAGCCATGACACTGAGGCTTCATGTGCATAACTTTTATTTTTGTTTGTATAACTGGTAGATAAATCTCACGGCAAATTTTCTGATCCCCTGACTCTTGCAATCTTTTTGTTGTTCCCTCTTCTGCAATGTCCTGAATATTAGGTGTGAAAGTGTTTTGTATATTGTGACTGGGCTCTGCTTTTGGATCTGTTGTGATTTTCTGTACTGGTCTCCATCTATTGCAAATGGAAGCTTACCAGATGATGGGTAAAGACTAAACTTATCTGTCCGTAGGACTAATGTTTATAGATCACTGTTAGGGATCATGCTGGTTTAGTAAATTAATGGTTATAGATTCTCTATGAATAGGCATGATATCACTAGCTATGATAGATATTCAGGTTTATAGTCCCAAGCATGGTCTCCATGCCAACAAGGCACACATGCCACTATTGCTTCCTTTTCTAGAACTTTCTGAATGTTCCCTCTTTTATCACTTGCCCCCCAGAGCTCCAGGCAATCCAGCTTCACCATGTTTTTCTTAGAGACAGTTTTGCAATCCCTTTTTGTCTTTCCTTGGTAGGTGTGGTATAGTTTCTTTCTTCTCTACTGGATTGAATATTTTGGAAGTTAAGAGCTTTCTTATGCACAGATAGCTCTGTGGAGTCCAAAGCATAACACTGATGAGTGAGGCTTAAAACTTTTAAAGGAAATCTCAGAGGCCAAGAAGAGATCTCATCTTGTCTCATTTAAGAAGTGTCTGACTTTATTTGGGGTTGTGTTTCATTTGATTATTTTTATGTTTGTTTGCTTAGTGTGTGTATACATATACATATATATATGTTTCTGCAATCATGCATGCAAGTATGTATGTGTATGTATGTATGTATGTATGTATGTATGTATTTATGTATGTATGTGTGTACGTATGTGTGAACTCATGAATCCTAACTACACATGTTTGGAAGTCAGAGGACGACTTTCAGGAGTCTGTTCATTCTTTCTATCATATAGGAACAGGGATTCAATTCAGGATTCAGATTTGGAAGTAGGCATCTTTGTTCACTGAGCTATCTTGTTGGCCTGGCTTTAATTGGGACACAAATAACTTTATATTTTGATGTATCTAAAATTATGTGTAAATCTTGTAGTATATACCTAACTTTAATGTCAATGGTAAGTTTTATGATCAATAACAGTCATAGAATGTGTGGTTTGGAATTAGGATATGGCAAGTTGCTTTTAATTATCCTTATGGAAAAGTAAACAGGTTGATCCTAATGTATGATTTGAAGCTTCCCATCTACCACTGCTCTTGCTTTTTTGAGACAGACACTCATATCTTAGGCTGATCTTGAACACACTACATAGCTAAGGGTAGTCTTAAAGTCCTATTGTCTTGCCTCAATTTCCCAGGTGCTGAGGTTGTAAGGATGTGCTGCCATGCCTAGCTAGAGTATTTTTCTTTCTTATATTACATTTTTAAAAAGGGGAAAATTTACATGCGATAAAATTATCCATTAACCATTTTAAAGTGTGGAATCCAGTGGCATTTAATACAAATGGTGTTTTGCTGTCATTGCTTCTTTCTGGTTCCAAGGCAGTTATTTCATTACTCCAAGAGGGAACTCCATAGTCATTAGGCAAGTGCTTTCACTTGCCATTCTTTTTTCTTCAACTACAAGCACATTCTGCTCTGTGGATTTTCCTCCTCCCAGTTCTGTTTGCTCCTTATGGCAGCTAGAAAAGAACTGGCTTTCTCAACTGTCATGCAGAGGCACGACCATGCATGTAATAATATATTTGTAGGTGGGGAGCTGGCTTCACTAGGACAGCACACTTGCTTCACAGTCCTATCCTCTGAGGATAACAGCAGCCATCCTCAGGACTCAGCTGTGCCTGCTTGCAGGGTATGGGCACTGTGTGCCCCTTGACTATTGGCATTCCCCACAGAAGGAAGTAGGAGGTGGTCATTAGACCCTCACCTGAATATCCAGCCACAATTTCCAAGGATTATATGAAGCTTGGTTCCAAATGATTTCAAGGTCTCAGAGATAGAATAGACTGATTACTCAGGCTGGTGAAGACGAGGGCAGAGGAAATCTATTTATACAGCCATACGGGAATTCTCATCCATGCCAGATTTCCACCTTCAGGTATAGTTGCTATAAGATTACCCATGTTCAAAAAAACAAAACAACACCATGCTAAGTGCATGCCTGAGGCAGTGAACTCCATAGGAGCAGGACTGAGCCAATGACCTAAAAACTGAGCCAGCTACCTGGCCTGGAGCAGACCTGGGATGGTGACCACCACGGGAACAGGAGCAGATCCAGACCAGGGACATTTGCAGAAGCAGGACTGTGCCAGCGACCTAGACTGGAGCAGACCTGAAGCAGCAAACTCCACAGGGACAGGTACAGGGGTGCAACCACTGAGGGAGTGGGCCAGGGCCAAAGACCTCTGTGGGTCCAGTCATGGACTCCAACCCAAGGAAGTTGGCTACATATACAAAAACACAGACAATTGATGATCTCACAGCAGCAAATTAAAAGAAGGGAAAAACACAGAAATTAACACTGCCATCAACAAAAATTAACAGGAGATATCTAGAAGAGTGGATATCGGAGCAGGGAAGAAGATATCTACATTAAGGGAGCCATTTTAGTGTTGAAAAGAGACTTGGCTCTTGAGGGGATCCCAGGTGTCCACGGGGATGCCCCAGCTAGGTCCTTGGGCAGCAGAGCAGAGGGTGCCTTGCCCCACTATCACACTGATGTTTATCTCGAATATCACCATAGAATGTTCGTCCAGCTATGGATGGAGATAGAGACAGAGACCCTCATCAGAGCAATGGACTGAGCTCCCAAGGTCCAGTTGAAGAGCAGAAGGAGGGAGAAGATGAGCAAGGAAGTCTGGACTGTGAGGGGATGGTCCACCCACTGATACAGTGTGCCTGTTTTAATGGGAGCTCATCAAATCCATCTGGACCGGGACTGAATGAGCATGCGATCAAACTGGACTCTCTGAATGTGGCTGACAATGGGGGCTGACTGAGAAGCCATTGATAAAGGCACTGGGACTTGTTTCTACTGCATGTACTGGGTTTTTGGGACCCTAATCTATTTGGATTCAAAGCTTCCTAGGCCTGGATGTAGCGGGGAGGGCCTTGAACTTCCCACAAGGCAGGGTTCCCTGCCCTCTCTTAAGAAGGGAGGGGGAGGGAGGAGGGGGAGTGGGAGAGTGGGAGGGGAATGGGAGGAGGGGAGGAAGTATAAATTTTTTAATGGAAAAAATAAATAAAAAAAACAGGAGATAGCTATAACTCATCATTAATATCCCTTCATATATATAAATAGACTCAACTCACCTATAAAAAGATACAGGCTAACAGATTGTATACGAAAACAGAATCCATTTATCTGTTGCATACATGAAACACACCTCAGCCTCAAAGACAGACATTGCCTCTGAGTAAAGTGTTAGGAAAAAAATTTCCAATCCAAATGGACCTAAGAAACAAGCTGGTGTAGCTATCCTATTATCTAACAAAATAGACTTCAAACTAAAACCAATTAAAAGAGACAAAGAAGGACATTTTATATTAGTCACAAAAAAATCTATCAGGAGAAAATCTCAATACTGGACATATATGCCCCAAATACAAGGGCACTCTCATATGTAAAAGAAACACTTTTAAAGTTTAAATTATTCATTGAACCCCACACACTAATAGTGGGAGACTTCAACACTCCACTCTCACCATTTAACAGATCAGTCAGACAAAAAATTAACAGAGAAGTAAGGGAGCAGAAGTTATGACTCAAATGGACTTAACAGACACCTATAGAATATTCCATCTACACATAAAAGAATAGACTTTCTTCTCAGCATCTCATGGAACCTTCTCAAAAACTGACCACATATTTGGTAACAAAACAAACCTCAAGAGATAGAAAAAATGTAATAATCCTATGTATCTTATCAGATCACCATGGCTTAAAACTAGAATTCAGTAGCAACACTGATTCCAGGAAGTTCACACACACATGGGAATTAAACAATCCTCACCTGAATCATCAATGGGACAAGGGAGAAAATTAAAGATTTCCTATAATTCAATAAAAATGACCACACAACATACCCAAATTTATGGTACACAATGAAAGCAGTTTTCAGAGGAATGTTCATAGCACTAAATGCCTACAAAAAGAATCTTGGAAAAAAAATCCCACACCAGTTAGTTAACAGAACCTTTGAAACCTTTAGAATAAAAAGAAGCAAAATCTGAAATCAACAAAATAGAAGAAATATAAAACACTATCCTGAGTGAGGTAAGCCAGACCCAAAAAGAGGAACATGGGATGTACTCACTCATATTTGGTTTCTAGCCATAAATAAAGGACATTGAGCCTATAATTCGGGTTCTTAGAGAAGCTAAATAAGAAGGAGAACCCAAAGAAAAACATATAGGCATCCTCCTGAATATTAACCTTCATCAGGCGATGAAAGGAGACAGACAGAGACCCACATTGGAGCACCGGACTGATATCTCAAGGTCCAAATCAGGAGCAGAAGGAGAGAGAGCATAAGCAAGGAACTCAGGACCGCGAGGGGTACACCCACACACTGAGACAATGGGGATGTTCTATCGGGAACTCACCAAGGCCAGCTGGCCTGGGTCTGAAAAAGCCTGGGATAAAACCGGTCTCACTGAACATAGCGGACAATGAGGACTACTGAGACCTCAAGAACAATGGCAATGGGTTTTTGATCCTACTGCACGTATTGACTTTGTGGGAGCCTAGGCAGTTTGGATGCTCACCTTACTAGACCTGGATGGAGGTGGGTGGTCCTTGGACTTCCCACAGGGCAGAGAACCCTGATTGCTCTTTGGGCGGAAGGAGGGAGGGGGACTTGATTGGGGGAGGGGGAGGGAAAGGGAAGGCAGAGGTGGGGAAGAGACAGAAATCTTTAATAAATTTAAAAAAATTTCCCAAATCAAAAAAAATTCAAACCTACTAAAAAAAAAGAAACAAAGAAAACAATACAAAGATTCAAAGTAAGAGCTGCCTCTTAGAGAAAATAAGCAAAATGGACAAACCTTTATCCAAACTAACCAAAAGGCAGAGAGAGACTATCCGAATTAACAAAATCAGAAATGAAAATGTGGACCTAACAACAGACACTGATGAAATCCATAGAATCATCAGATCATATTTCAAAAACCTGTGTTATACAAAATTGGAAAGCTTAAAGGAAATGTACAACTTTCTGGGTAAATATCATTTACCAAAATTAAATCCAGTAGAGATAAGCAAATTAAACAGACTGATAACATCTAAAGAAATAAAAGTAGTCATCAAAATTCTCCCAACTGAAAAAGAGCTCAGGACCAGAGGGTTTCAGCTCAGAATTCTACAAGATTTTCAAAGAAGAAATAATAACAATACTGCTCAAACTATTCCACACAATAGAAACAGAAGGAACATTTCCAAACTTTTTATGAGGCTACAATTACCCTGATACCCAAACCACTGAAAGACGTTACTAAGAAGGAGAATTACATACCAATCTCACTCATGAACATTGATGCAAAAGTACTAAATAAGATACTGACAAATTAAATCCAAGAACACATCAGAACCATTATCCACAATGATCCTGTCGACTTCATCCCTGAGAAACAGGGATAGTTCAACATACAAAAATCTGTCAATGTAATACACCATATAAACAAACCGAAAGATAAAAACCACATGATCATCTCATTAGATGCTGAGAAAGTTTTCGACAAAATACAACATCCCTTCATGATGCAGGTCTTGGAGAGAGCAAGGAACATACCTAAACATAACAAAGGCAATATACACCAAGCCAATAACCAATATCAAACTAAATTGGAGAGAAACTCACAATAATCCCACAGAAATCAGGAACAAGAAATGATTGCCCACTATCTCCATATCTAGTCAATATAGTTTTTGAGGCCCTAGCTAGAGCAATAAGAAAGCAAATGGTGATCAACAGGATACAAATCAAAAAGAAGAGGTCAAACTGTCACTATTTGCTGATGATATAATAATTTACATAAGCAACCCCAAAAATTCTACCAAGAAACTTCTACAACTCATAAACACTTTCAGTAATGTAGCAGAATACAAGATTAACTCAAAAATTAGTAGCCCTTCTTTACAAAGATGATAAATGATCCCAGAAAGAAATCAGAGAAACATCACCCTTTACAATAGCCACAAATGGCATAAAATGTCTTAAAGTAACTCTAACGAAACAAGTGGAAGACTTGTATGCCAAGAACTTTAAATCATTGAAGAAAGAAATTAAGAAGACACCAGAAAGGGGAAATATCTCCCATGCTCTTGGGTAGGCAGAATGAATATAGTAAAATTGGCAATCTTATCAAAAGCAATTTACAGATTCAATACAGGCCCATCAAAATCTCAGCAAAATTTCTCACAGACCTTGAAAGAACATTACTCAACTTCATATGGAAAAGGAAAAATCCCAGGATAGCCAAAACAATCCTAGACATAAAAGAACTTCTGGAAGTATCACAATCCCTGACTTCAAACTCTATTACAGAGCTACAGTACTGAAAACATCCTGTTATTGATATAAAAACAGACAGGATGACCAATGGAACCTAATTGAAGACCTGGATATTAATCGACATACCTATGAACACCTGATTTTTTACAAAGAAGCAAAAAATATAAGATGGAAAATAAAGCATATTTAACAAATGGTGCTGGTATAACTGGATATCAACATGTAGAAGAATAAAATAGATCCTTATCTATCAACATGCACAAAACTCAAGTCCAAATGTTTAAAGTTATCAACATAAACCAGTCACAGTGACCCTTATAGAAGATAAAGTGAACTTGAACACACTGGCACAGTATCCCTTCCTAAGTATAACCCCAGTAGCATAGACACTGAGAGAAACAATTAATAAATGGGACCTTCTGAAACTGAAAAGCTTCTGTAAAGCAAAGAACATGGTCAACAAGACAAAATGACAGCCTAGAGATTGGGAAAAGATCTTCACTAACCCCACATCAGATAGATATCTGATCTGCAAAATATATAAAGAAGTCAAGAAATTGATCATCAAAAGAACAAACAGTCCAACAAAAATTGGAGTACATACCTAAACAGAGAACTCTCAACAGAGGAATTTAAAATGGCTGAAAGACACTTAAGGAAATGCTCAACATCCTTAGTCATCAGAGAAATGCAAATCAAAACAATTCTGAGATTCTATCTTACACCTGTAAGAATGACCAAGATCAAAAACACTGATAACAACTTTTGCTGGAGAGGTTGTAGGGTAAAGGGAACACTCCTGCATTGCTGGTGGGAATGCAAGCTGGTACAGCTCCTTTGGATATTATTGGGCCAATTTCTCTGAAAATTAGGAAACAAACTTCCTCAAGACCCAGTAATACCACTTTTGGGTATATATGCAAAGGATGCTCAATCATGAGCACAAAGACATATGCTCAACTATGTTCATAGCAGTACTATTTGTTATTGCCAGAACCTGGAAACAACCTAAATGCCCCTCAACTGAATAGTGGATAAGGAAAATGAGGTACATTTTCACAATCTTGTACTACACAGCAGAAAAATATGATATCTTGAAATTTGCAGGCAAATGGATGGAGCTAGAAAACATCATATTGTGTGAGGTAACCCAGACCCAGAAAGACAAATATCATATGCATTCACTCATAAGTGACTTTTAGACACAAAGCAAAGAAAACCAGCCTACAGATTGCAATCCCAGAGAACCTAGAAAACAAAGAGGACACTAAGAGAGACATACATGGATCTAATCTACATGGGAAGTAGAAAAAGACAAGATCTCCTCTGTAAATTGGGATCATGGGGACCATGGGAGAGGGCTGAGGGGGAGGGGAGAGGAAGGGAGGGAAGCAGAGAAAAATGTACAGCTCAATAAAGTCAATAATAAAAACAATAAAACAGACAAAGTCTCAAAGAGAAAAAATTACCCATGTTCCCCTTCCAAAAACCCCACCTATAGCCTGGAAGTAAGCCTAGTAACTCATTGGTTTCCCAGAGTGAGCTTTGGTGGAGTTGATCTTTGATCTGTCATTGGAACTGTAGAAGGATTTGAAGCTGTTTATTACTCCTAGGGAGAAAATTCTTTAAGCTCCATTAGTCAATCACATTGTTGATAGTTGTAGAGTTGCCTCAGCAGTATCCAAAATTTTTTTAACCACTTCACATGATGCAAACAAGCAGCAAAATCACTAGCATGCCAAAATGCTCTGGAGATAATGTGAAGGGCAATGCACCACTTCCCAGCATCCTCTGCTTCAAGAGTTCAGCTGGGAGGGTACTGGTGAAGTCTCTTTACAAGACTTGACTAGAGGAGACCTGTATCCAAGCTTGTATGATTGTTGGCAGAATTTTAATTCTTGCTAAATGAGAGAGGGCTACCTGCCCTTTTGGCTAGAGGCTCTTCTCAATTTTTTTGTCACATGGTTTTCACTATAGGTTGGCTCACAGCTTAACTTGCTCCATCAAATTCTATTTATGTGGTATAATGAAATGATGTATCCATGTTGTGAAACATTACACTGTCTGTCATAAATAGTATGAAAACTAATGATGAAATAAAGGAAACAAAAAAGAGCACATCAGATAAGGTAAGAGGCTACTTCTAAAGGACAATGTGCTTCTACACTGGGAGGAAGGCAGTTCTGGGCAGAGGATGCTTAAAGAAATTCATCTTCTGGCCCCATCAAAATCGCATCAAAATTCTCCTGTCTAGGCCACAAAGTTGGGTGTTCAGAGGTGGCTTGCTGCTTGGAACATTTAGTGGTTTATACTTTTGCAGATGTTCCTGTTTTCAACTAGCTCTTGATGTTGCAAAGTTTCTTGAATCTAGTGCCTTAGCCAGCTCCTGATCAAACAAAGTTTTTAAATTTTTCCATGTCCTTATATGCTCACCTAATTATTGAGGACTAGGTAACTATTAAACAAGCATTTTAGAATAAGCAAAGGAATACCTACATGTTAAGACAATTTCTTTTCATGAGAACTAGTATTTGTTAAATTATTTGGGTCAAAATTTTAATACCAATATTTGAGATGTTTGACCCCCCCCACAATTATTCATGTACTAAGCATGGGCAACTCTTGGTTTGGTATTGCCAGGCTGGGTGCTACTTCCAGGATAATGCTTCCATTATTATGTCTGTTTGTTATATATGTGGTTATATAAACTGCTCAGGAAAATTATCCATCAACCAAAGAGCAGATCAGTTGCATCTTGTAAAAGATTTATGTTGGTCACTTTTAGTGTTTGCCCAACTTCTTGCCTCTATCTGTTCATGTGACTGAGTTAACTGTGCAGCTTGGCATGTGCATTGATTTTTACCTCCTTATGACCAAAGAAGACATGATTGAGAAAGTGGTGATGGATTGCAGGACCACAGTGTTTTGGGCCAAACCTATGAGGCCGTGTCCTTCTCCAAATCACCAAATCAAGACAGAATATCTAAAATTATATGACTACCCTGGCAAGCCCTTCTTAGGATGGAGATAATGAAATTTTCTCCCCTTTTTAAAAGAAAGAATTGTGGCCTGCCTACTGATCCTCAAGAATCATTATTTTAAGAGAGGTGTAATTGTCTCTCCCTTCTTCATCTTTAACAATCTATTCCTAGAATCTTAGTTCCAGTCATGGCTTGAATTATGCCCCTCAAACTTAGGAAAGTAAATCAAAACTTTAAATGTCAGTTCTTTTGTTTGTGACCTTATTTGAAGTAGAGATTTTGTATATTTGTTCAGAAGAAATTAGTCAAAAATGCTGTGGGAGTTCTTTGTACTCCTTCAGTCAATAGCCTTTAAGATGCCTGCCCACTTGGGCATGGTCTCATACTATAAATGCAGCTATAAAGCCTGCACTCTCTCTCTCTCTCTTGCTTCCGGCTCTCACTTTTGGCTGCTAAACTCTGTTTTTTATCCCCTTTCATGCAGAGGATTGTGATATAGGAAGGTGATCTGTAAGTTTCTCCTAAATAAATAACTCTTTATTAAATGTAATTCTGAACTAGTGTGAGATTATTTTGTATCTTCTTCCATCATCAAAAAGGTATTAATCTAGTGTGGTGTCTGTACATGAAAAGGGACATTTTATAATAAAGCTGACTAGAATTTTGCCATAAATCAAGTTTTCCATAGGACTCTCAGAACCACGAAGAGGCCAGGAATAATACTGATTTGGAGGCATTGGATGGATAAGGTTGACTAGAATTTTGTCATAAATCAAGATTTCCATAGGCCTCTCAGAACCATGAAGATGCTAGGAAGAATACTGATTTGGAGTCATTGGATGGAGAGTGGCCCTGGCAACATCTTGATTTTGGAGTTTTACAGATTTGCAAGAATAAATTTTCATGGTTTCCAATCACTCGGCCTGCAGTGCCTCATGATGGACACTTGAGGGAGCATTGCACCCACTTTGAGCCTCTGATCTCTCTCCATTTCACCTAGACAAGCTATAAATTGGATAGACAGCATCACTTCACTGAAGCTGCTCTTACTTAGTTCTTCAGGAAGGACTGAGGGTGAAGACTCCAGATCCTTATTGCTAGCTTGAAGTCCCTACTAGCTGAATGAAATAAAGTAAATTATTTAAAATCTCCGCATCTTAGTTTCTGTTTATTAATAACATGCTTCCATGTTTAGGGGCTGCTCTAAGTATTACAAGCTAGTGAGCCTAAGACACTCATCATGTACCTGGTACATGGCTTACATCAGCTCATTTCCAGTATGCTATTTCTACATGTTGTCTCTTGGTAGTTCTTTTTCCCTTGGCCACTGCCCTGGACTGTGATGACCACTTTGATCCCTATACCCTGTTGCAGTCTGGTTAGCCTCTTTAACCCTGGCTGACCTTTTAGTAATGATCTCTTCAAATGCTTTGTAGCTAGTGGGTGGAGTCCAAGCTTGTATTCTTAATAGATCTTAACTTTATTGGAAGAGTTATTTTGAAAAAATTAATCTTTCTGAACCTTAGGTTGCTTAAAAAACTATCTGATAAAACAGGGACAGCCTGGCATGAGAGGAGTAAATGTGATAAAATAAGCAAAGGGCCCACCTGAACTTGGATTTGAATCATGGTCTCTGGGTCATGGCCTGTATCCAGGCAAAGGCCATTTAGTCTGTTCAGTTGCTGTCTTTTACAATGACACAAGGAGTCAGCTACCTGAAGTACCTGATGATGCAGAAGCCCAGCCTTCCACAATGGCTTTTGGGGCTTGGACCAGTTTTTAAGAAGCTGTAAAAGTCTTACCAGATTAAGCTTTAGTCATGTTTGATGCTTATATCTCTCCAACCTCTCTGTACAGAGGTGACCAGTCTCATTGTTTTGACATCTGTCGGGCATAGCTCTCAGGTACATCCTCCCTTGAGGACAACGACTGACCTAACCCCACCTTTCGAAGGGAGATCAGGGTAACTAGACCTAGGAATGATACCTGGAACCATACAACATTTGGTTTCAGAAATAATTGTTTCAGGGAAGGAGGTTTAGCTCAGTGGGAGAGTTTTTATCTAAGATCTTCTAGGTCATGAGTTTGATTTCCAGCATTACCACACAAACAACATCAATGAAAAACAATAGTAATTTATCCTAATGCAGCCAGTCAGGTGGACTCAACAGTGGGAAATCCAGAAGTGCCATACAAAGCTTCATTCAGGGACAGTTGTCACGAGAAGGGGATGGACTAAAGCTGTGGGATTTGTTATCTAGTGGGCGGGGTACCAGGTTCACACTCTGAAGGAGAGCTGGGTTTTCAGGGTCTAGCTATTAAACTGAGTCTCAGAAAATGTCTCCATCCCTAGACTAAGCAATAGAAAAGAAACCCTTAGACTAAGCCAGCATGGGGGCTAGGTGCAAGAGTTGAGGATAACAAATAAGAACGCCCAAATCAGGCTTGTCAAAAGGACCACCGTAGCCTGGGATCATGACATAGAATCTGAGGTGGGAAAGATTTACTTCCAAGTTTTACCTATTTGATCAAAGGGGCTCAGATGGGGGCAGTGGGTGCAGACAGCCTGTGTCAGTATTAACCTGGGTGCTGAGTTTGGCCTAGGTTTCATCAGTAGTCTAAGCTGGAAAGACCCTTCAGAGATGGAAAAGTGAACAACGCCAGGGAACTGTTCATTTTGCTCACGATTGTTAGAGATGTGTGGCCAGTTTGGCTGAACCTGGGAGCTCCAAGAGCATCTGCTTGAGACAGACACTGAACATAAGGCTGGGAAAACCCATGATCAAGGTGAATTTAACTTGAGAATGTAGGGATGTTTCAACACACAGTCATCAGTAAATTTTATAAATCATTTTAAAGGAAAAACACCACATGGTCATTTCAACAGATTCAGAAAATTCATAGCAATTCAACAAATGGTGCTGAAGAAACTGCATGTTCACATGTAGAAGAAAAAGTGAGTTCCATATTCATCACCACTTGCATATAACTAAAATCTAATGGATCTCAGATCTAAACATGAAACCTGAAGCACTGAAACTGCTCCAAGAAAACACAAGCAGCACCCTATGTGTGGAGGTGGAGGAAAGGGTTTCCTGATGGGACTCCTTTTGTCTGCAAATTCTGTTTCACATTTGACATCAGTACTCAGAAAAACTACAAAGCTTGTGCAAAGACAACAAACCAACTACTCAAGTAAAGAGAAACCTCAGAGTGTGAGAGAATCTTTGCCAGCTACATATCCGACAAAAGATTAATATTTAGAATGTACTAAGAACTCAAAAATCATTCAAAAACCAAATAAACCAATTATTTAACTAAAATGTAATTGCACAAGGCTACCTTTCCTCTCTCCTTCTTCCCATGTTCTCCTTGCACCCCACCAAATTTCTAGACCCTTCTTTTCTTGTTTTTTTTTTTATATATACACTAACTAATCAATATAAATACATTTTACTGAGACTTCTAGTGTAGCTTTAGTGCATATCTTATCGATACTGACCCCTTAGCACTGGATAAGCAATTAAAGGATTGATTCCTGGGAAAGACTGGTTTTCATGCCCTAGAAGGTGTTAACTGCTTGCAGCTCTTTCATGTAAAACTGAGGCCATGTGGATACTCTCCATTATTTTTTGAGAAATTTGTACTCTTTACACAGATTGAAAAGAGATTTGAGGAGTAATGTAAATTGCATTATTATGCTGGCAAAGTTTCTGAATTTGACTCTACCACTGATTTTTGAAACAGGGTTTTATAAGCAAAGTTTTGCTACTTTCCCTGAATAGATTTAAATTCAGTATGCTAAGTGTAATTTATAGTACACTGTCCATAGCACAGAGTTATAACAGGTGTGAGGACATGACAAAGTCAGGAGGAGACAGAGTCCACATACGGGGATATTTCCTAGTCTGATCACCATTGTATTCATAATTGATAAAATGATGCTATAATTAACAATCATATTACTTTAATGAAACAAAATAGTAGGAATATTGATTTCTTCCTTTTCAAAAAATTATTTTTGGCTATTATGTCATGTAATGCTTTTATGAGTTTTAATAAATATATTTGTTAAGTATATTCTGATTATCTACCTTACACTTGCTTACATTTAAATTTTTTAGTTTGAAAGTACATATATCTTTTTTTTCTGTTTTTTTTTTCTTTTTTTTTTTGGTTTTTGGTTTTTCGAGACAGGGTTTCTCTGTAGCTTTGGAGCCTGACCTGGAACTAGCTCTGTAGACCAGGCTGGTCTCGAACTCACAGAGATCCGCCTGCCTCTGCCTCCCGAGTGCTGGGATTAAAGGCGTGCGCCACCATCACCCGGCTGAAAGTACATATATCTTAACTGAACCATTAACAAACTATAATGATAAATATATATGTGTGTGTTTGTATATGCATGTGTAATATCATTGTAAATAAATATAATTTTGTTAATGTATAAGTTGCATATCAAAAATTAGGCTTATATGTTATGTAAAATACTGAACAATATTATGTTTTTTAAAAGGAAGTTTTTTTAATCTTTATTATCTACTTAATATGTACACAATGTTCTGTCTACATGTATACTTGGATGCCAGAAGATGGCACCAGATTTCATGGTTATGATGCCATCATGTGGTTGCTGGGAATTGAACTCAGGACCACTGGAAGAGAAGCTCTTCACTTCTGAGCCATCTCTCCAGTTCCCAAAAAACAATATTATGTTTTAAAACATATTAATAAATTATCTTAATGTAATTTTTATGAATTAGAACCTGATTTGTAGGCCTTAGACAAATCTAATCCAGATAGTGCATCATAGTAATTTTTGTGGAGGTCCAATTATCAACTCATATAAGCCTTTGGTAGATGCTATTTTTTGTGTTAAGTAATGATTGTGTCAAATATAAGTTATGTTTAATATTATTACTCTACTTCTGGAAAAAATGATTATGTTTTGTTGTTCACATTTTTCTGCATACAGCTATCCAATATGAAAAGCATAATTTGTTGAAGAGGCTGTCTTTTGTCTTATATGTATTTATGGCTTATTTATCAAAAGTAGGTTTCCAAAGGCATGCCAGAATTATGTCTAGGTCTTCAATTCTATTTTATTGCCTGCTGTATATGTTTTTTGTGTGTGCCAATTTATATGATTTTATTAGCATAAGCTTGGTAATACAGCTTGAGATAAGGGATGGTGATAC
This sequence comes from Alexandromys fortis, assembly GCF_014885135.2. NCBI lineage: Eukaryota > Metazoa > Chordata > Mammalia > Rodentia > Cricetidae > Alexandromys > Alexandromys fortis. The sequence continues at coordinate 27,413 of NW_026068514.1, forward strand.
CATCAGGGAAGGATTGTTTCAGCTTTCCTGAGATGTTTGGTGTTTTTATATGAGGAGGAAAATTATTTTCAATTTCTGTTTAGAATTGTGCTGGAATTTTGATGGGAATTGCATTAAACCTGTAGACTGCTCTTGGTGGTTTGGCTGTTTTCACCCCATTTCTACCAATCCATGAACATGGGAGATCTTTCCACCTTTGGGCACTATCTTCAATTCTTTTTTTAGTGTCTTTTTGATAACATCCTGCAAGTCATTCATGTATTTGGAAGGACTTATTCCAAGATTTTTTTTTTAGTATACTCTAAATGATATTATTCCCCTATATTTCTCTGTTTGTCATTTGTCTATAGGAAAGCCATAAATTTTTGTGTATTAATTTTTTCCTGTTACATCGATGTAAGTAGTTATCAACTGTAGAAATGTCCCAGTGTGTTTTATGTATAACATCAAACACCTGCAAATTATGATACTTTGACTTCTTGTTTTCCTATTTGTTTCCCATTCATGCCTTCAGTTGTCTTATTGCTATAGTTAAGATTTCAAGTAGAGTATTAACAGGTATGGAGAAGACATTCTTGTCTTGTTCCTGAGTTTAGAGGAAATGGATTGAGCTTCTCTACATTTAGCTTTATTTTGGTTGTGGGCTTGCTACATACCACCTTCATTGTGTTGAGGTATGTCCCCTATCTCCTGGTCTCTCCAGGACTTTTATCATGAACGGATGTTGGATTCCTCAAAGGTCTCTAATGACTCTACTCTGTTGACCCCATGGTTTGTGTCTTTCATTGTTTGTGTGGTGTATTTTGTTTATCAGTTTACATAGATGTCGTTATGGGGTATTGGTCTATAATTTTCTTTCTTTTGGGGGTTTCTCTATGGTTTAGGTTTCAGAGTTGAATCCTGTCCTTGTGCCTTCTTTCCATGTTCATCAGCTCCATTAATTTCCTCAAGTATTTCAAATCTTTTTATTGTTGTCTTTTGTAAAGCCTGGCCTCTATATTTTTCTGGCCTCTATATTTTTCTAGTGATTTCATTGAGGCACCTGGCCACTTGTCCTCATTCTGCACATATGATTTCAAGGTCTGAAGTTTCTCATTTAAAGATAACATCTCATCCTTGAACATTACTTGAATAGTGTGCAGATTGCCATCCTAGAGAGAAACTCTATCTGTTAACTTATCATAAATTTTTAACAAATTTTGATTGTCAAATTCAACAGTATTAATTCTTTCAAATAACTTCTTAGTACCCTTATATATAGATTAAATTTTGTTTGTCAAATTAATGTTATTATTTTTAATAGTATTAATTTTTTAGGCAACTTTTGATTTTCGATGGTATTAATCCTGTCATCTAGCTGTTCATTATTAGAATGTAAAGACTGTATCATTCCTTAAAGTGCCATATTCTTTCTTAATGATAGCATATGGAAAAGAAAATTGAGTCCCAATACCCAATAAATTGAAATATCACCATAACCATTAAGCTTTGCATAATACAATCCATACTATTAACAAAAAAGTTTCTAAAAGTTTGAATATTAATGTAGTCTTACATATTGATTTATTAATTGCCTGTTAAGTGATCTGGTAAACTGTAATCTTTATTGTCCAACAGATGTCGTGGTTGCAAAGTTGCGACTAGAAGCAATGCAACCAGTGGTGATAGGAATGGTCCTGGGCCATTTAGTTTCCGAGCTTCTTTAGTTTCCCGCCTTGGTACTGGTTAAATACTGAGAAATATGCTTTGCTTGACAAATTAAAAGCAATTAAATCAATTCCATACACAGAGCAAGAAAACCAGAACTCACAGGCAGGGAGCAGGAACTGGAAGCTGCACAAGTCACCACGCTGCAAAGAACCATGCAAAGGAATGTGGCAGTTGTGCATGCACTAGGAAATTTTCCCAATTGCCACATGCAGTAAACTTTGCTGTGGCATGGGTTCTACAAAAACTGCTAGGTGAAAGCAAGCGAAGCAGGCAGACTTGGGAGAATGCCTGGGCCATGGACCAGCTAGGCTGTTAGACAATCCACCAGGTAGACATGGAGTCTGAATCCATGTGGGCGCCCAATGTGGAAGGACACTTAAAAGAAATCCCACACTAGCTCAGAATTGAGAAAGAGATAGTTATTTATTTAGGGGTAGACTCACAAATCAGATTCCTCTGGTTAAACAGAGGTCAGAAACCAAATCCTGAAGCGGGAAAAGAGGTCAGATGCATGTTCTATACCGGCATATATGGTTTAAGAGGCCATGCCCCAGTGGGCGGGTAACCACTGGCTGTCAGACTTCCTATAGCAGTCCTCTTTTCATAGATTCCCAGTGAAAAAAACAGAGATGCAAACTCGGGCTAGTGTCACATGGCTGCAGTAAATGTCTATAAAGAAAACTATGGGAAGGCATGTGTTTATCTGCCTATGCTTTGGATGGTACCAATAGATTTCGTAAAGATCATGGTTTCAAAGAGTAGCAGTAATTTTTAATGAAATTAATAGAAGTAGCTAACTATTAAAGATTGCCACTTCTTGTTCTACCTAGTGTGCTTTGTAGAAAATCTCCACTTTGTTTAGAATTGAAGAAGTTGGGTGATAATATAAATAATGATGTAGAGAAGTATGTATGACTCAATACAAATCCTACTGAGTACAATCAGGCAAAAATAATTAAAATAGCATTGTGTTGAAAAGGAACTTTGCAAAATCTGGTTATTGTGTTATACTGTAAAACCCATATAAAAGACATATCTGTTTTATATTAATTATTAATTATTATATGTAATTTACTCTCCACTAGTAAGAATGATAACCAACAAAATTAATGTTTTGCATTGCTCCTTGTTGATCTTGCTATATGGAAAAGGGATTTGATAAATGATTACATAAACTATATACCTAGTCAGAATTAAAGAAAACGCTGCATTTTTTTTATGTGTGCCTATTTTTCCGTTTTGGATATTTTTGTTGGAGGGGGTGAGGCGGGTAGTGTGTTGAGACATGATATTTCTGTGTAACAGGTGTGGCTATGCTGGAACTTGCTCTTTAGACTAGCCTGATTTCAAATTCACAGCGATCTGCCTGCCTCTGCCTCCCAAGTCTTGGGATTAAATGTGTTCTCCACTACTGCATGTGGTCATATTTCTATTTTCTTATTTTTTCAAAACATTTCATTTTTTCAGAACAATCTTTTCTGATTTAACATACCAAACCCAGTTCACATTCCATTTCCTCCTCCTGCTTCCCCACCTCCCCTCCCCCATCTGCTCCTCAGAGTGTATAAGACTTCCCATGGGAAGTCAACATAGTCTGTAGCTATATTTTTGCTATTAGTTTTTTCTTTAATTGTTTTTATTGCATTGTACATTTTCTCTGCTTCCATCCCATCTTCCCCTATACACTTCTACCTTCTCCCATGACCCCCATGCTCCCAATTTGCTTAGGGGATCTTGTCTTTTTCTCCTTCCTATTTAGATCCATGTTTGTCTGTGTCAGGGTCGTCTTTGTTGTTTAAATTTTCTAGGATTGTGGATTGTAGGATGGTTTTTCTTTGCTCCATGTTTAAAAGCCAATTATGAGTGAGTACATATTAAAACAAAAGATTTAGGTAAGTGCAGTACAGTATCTTTTTTTGCTGGAAGATTAAGGAAATATCCTCTATTTTTCAATTTTATCTATTGATCTAATGAAATTGCAATAAATAATATCATATTAACAGAAAACTAACCTTTCAAAAGGGAGGGGTTGTACTACATCTCACTCTTTATGTGTCAAGTTTTTGCCTTGCCAGTTTACAAAATAACCTTGGCCATGCTGCTTTCCAAATAAGTTCAAAAGTTTCAAAAGCCGGGCAGTGGTGGCGCACGCCTTTAATCCCAGCACTCGGGAGGCAGAGGCAGGCGGATCTCTGGGAGTTCTAGGCCAGCCTGGTCTACAAGAGCTAGTGCCAGGACAGGCTCCAAAGCTACGGTGAAACCCTGTCTCGAAAAACTAAAAAAAAAAAAAAGTTTCAAAAAAACAAACATTTAAAATAACAAAACCCTCCAAAAACAATACTATAAAATAAAATCAGACTCAAAGAGGAATAGAAAATAAACAAAAACTCCACCAAACTGTAACCAAATTAAAGCATAAAAACACAAAATGTGGAGTCCATTATATGTTGGTCAGTTATTGTTGAATGTGAGGCCTGTCCTGGATGGGTGTCCAGTGTCACGCTATCAGGAAAGGTGATTATTCTTGTCCCAGTTAGCATAACTGACAGTTCATTTGTTAACTTTTATCATAGTGTCTTAAGTTTTCATTCATTGAATCATTAATACATTTTTTAAAAAATATCAAAATAAAATGTAAAATAAAGCAAAAACTATCGCATCAGAGTTGGGCAAGACAAACCAACAGTAGGAAAAGAGTCCAAGAGAGGGCATATGAATCAGAGATCCACTCAATCACACTCAGCAGTCCCAAAAAATTATTAAACTGGAGCCATGAGATAAACTCTGCAGACCTGGTGCAGGCAGACCCTGCAGACCATGTCTATGCTCCTTTAGTCTCTGTGAGTTCATAAGAGCTTTGCTCCTGTTGACGCTGAGGGCCTTCTTCTCTTGGTGTCCTCCATACTGTCAGGCTCTTGCACTATTTGCCACCTCCTATTTTATAAAGTTCCCTGACCCCCAAGGGCATGAATTTCATGGGTACATCCCCTTTATGGAAAAGTGGTTCAAAGTCTCTCACTCTCTGTACAATGTCTGGCTGTGGGTAACTCTATTTGCTCTTATGTGCTGCAGAAGGAAGCTTCTCAGATAATATCAGAACAAGACACTGATCTATGAGTTTATCAAAATATCATTAGGAGTAATTTTATTAATGTATTTTTGTTAAACCTGCATTATCATCAGTGTATTATAAACTGCAATATGAAAATGTATTGTTTATATATATTATTAATGTATTTTAAGACCACCATTATTTCAGTTTTCAATAGATCTTTGGGTTATTGGTTTAGGGAGAGAAAAATGATCAAAATACATTTAAATTAAAAATTTTTAAATAATACAAAGTATAAAAAGGAAAAATCTGTCAGTGTCTTTCTGATTGTGTGTGTGTGTGTGTGTGTGTGTGTGTGTGAACATGTGTGTGTAAGCTCAACCTGCTGCTACAAGACAAAACAAGAAGTATATAGTGCTCCACACCACTGTTACCTCTGGTCAGAATAACTGGAAAAACTAGAACTAAAGCTTTTTCTTCTTTTTATAGTTACAATATTTACATCTTTATTTTTTTACCAAAACTAAGGAAAACCATAACTATATATTCTTCAACTTCATCAAAGAATCCAGAAGGATATAATATTAAGAATTATAGTTAAAATATTTATAACTTTATCTTTTTTTTAAATGGGATTTTTTATTTATTTTTTATTGAAAAAAATATTTCCGCCTCTTCCCAGCCTCTCATTTCCTTCCCCCTCTTCCCACTCCTCTCCCCTTCCCTCTCCAGTCCGAAGAGCAGTCAGGGTTCCCTGTTCTGTGGAAAGTCCAAGAAGTCAGGACCCTGAGGGGTGCACCCACCCACTGAGACAGAAGGACTGATCTATTGGGAGTTCACCAAGGCCAGCTAGACTGGGACTGAAAAAGCATGAGATAAAACTGGACTCTCTGAACATGGCAGACAATGAGGGCTGATGAGAAGCCAAGGACAATGGCATGGGGTTTTGATTCTACTTCATGTTCTGGCTTTATGGGAGCCTAGCCAGTTTGGATGCTCACCTTCCTAGACCTGGATGGAGAGGGGAGGACCTTGGACTAAAGCTTTTAACCTGGAAATGGACAGGGTGGTAAAATATTCCACTTGACTGAAGAACTTGTAGCCATAGTGGTCTCCCCACTGGATGTGGAACTAAGGAAGAGCTCTAAACTGCTAAAGGGTCTTGCAGACCCCTTTCCTGCTCAGATCTACAAAATCCCTGATTAATTAATGGTTCTCCCTCCATGACAAGTGACGTGGTCTTCAAAGAACTTCTTTCTCCTGCTGTTGGTCTGAGGTGAGGCTTTAGCTGCTCCACTGCAGAAGCTATGTAGTCATGGACAGCCATGGACAGCTGGTCCATGAGCTTCTTGCCTGATGGGGATACGTCTGTGGGTGTGGAAAATGTGCAGGGGTGAGTGAGGGGTCAGAAGAACTTTGCACGCAGAGACAATGCTTGAGCCACATTTCTGGAGTCAGACCAGCTCTGTGGAGATGGTGTCAGAGCAGATGGGAGTCCTTTTACTGTATTTTAATGAAACAATTTTCTTAAATAATCAGAAATTCCTCTCTTCTAAGAAGTGATCATGCAGCAGTTTATTCTTTTTTGGTTTCTTTACATAAATATAAATGCTTTATACAGTGTGGTTGTTCTGTCATCCTTTCTTTTACGTGTCTACGCATGTATTACTATTCACTCTCTATTCTTCCATTTTGCATAATAGAATACCTTATGTGATTATAATAGTATAAATCTCCTATTGTAATTTCTGTGCTTCTAATTTTCTAGTAGATTCTGCTTTTGTATTAATGACATTGGGAACCTAGTAGGCATTTTCTTGAAGAGAGATTGTCCATAGTTCTAATAAGCCTGAGCAAAATTAATGTATTCATAGTAAAAAAACAAATGGTTATGAGATCAAATTCTGAATCACTTGATTTGATATTGATACATTTTGTATCTAATGGAGGCACATACATATGTAGTTTGGAAATTTATCTAGTGTACCTGCACCATTAGTGCTATAGGCATTAAGCCCATTGCAGTACATGCACCATGAGAGGTGGGATACACGTCCAGCCTCCCAGAGTATCTACAATGTGAGTGCTGGAAAAACTCATCAGCTTCTCACAGTGTATGCACTCTGAGTGCTGGGTTACTTGTTGGTGGTCACCCAGAACCCTCCAAAGGAGTTCTGGGATATAGGTGTCAGCATCCATAGTACAATAACAATGAGTCCTGGGTTACATCAGCATGTCCTTACCACACAAGTGCTTCTGAGATACAGTTGTCAGCCTTCCACATTATATGCACAATCAAATATGTGTGACAGCCATGAGCCCACCACAGTATATGCACCATGAGAGGTGAGATACATATCTCCCACAGTATGTACCATGAGAGCTGAGTTACAGCCATGTGACCACAGCAGCACACATACCATGAATGCTGAGTAATAGGGAATCCCATCCAAAAGTACATACACTATCAGTTCTGGGTTATAGCTGTAAGCCTACCATTGTATATGCACAATGAATGCCAGGTTATTGGCATGAGCCACCCACAGTGCATGCAGCTTGAGTTTGGAGTTCACTATGGCACAGTACATTCACAATGAGAACATGGTTGAGGACACAAGTCCACTCCACTATGTTCAATAAGAATGCTGGACTGATGGTTTCAGCCTCTACAGTAGATCACGAGTGCTGCAATACAGCTGTCCAGTTCCCATTGTAAATGCGCGATTAATGCTGAGCACCACAGTACATGCTGGGATGTATGTACGACCCTGTCACTGTACACGCACCATGTGTGGTTGGAAATGTGTCAGCCCTCCACAGTACATGCACATTGAGTGTCGGGATACAACCACGAGCCCACAATAGTGCTTGCACCATGAAGGCTTGGATATAGGCATGAGACTCTTGCTGTATACACATGACTTGTGCTCAGTTACTGGTTAGAGTCTCACACGTAACATTCACAATGAGTGCTGGATTTTAAGCAGGAGCTTCCCTTTAATGTGCTGGGATCATGGTTGTACCTAGCACTCATGGTTCATGTCCTGCTGGAAGCTCTTACATAAAACCAAGAATTCATTGTTCATGAATTATTGTGGGCTTACAGGTGGAAACCAGCACTGAATGTGAATGTACTGTGGGAGACTTAGATGAGTCTCAGAGTACTCATGGTGCATGTGCTGGGGGAGGATCATGCTTAAACTCCAGCAATAATGTGAATGTACTGAGTGAGACTGAAGAACTAATGGTTCATGTGTGGATGGAGACTCACATAGCTAACCTATCACTCATGGGGCAGGTACTGTCAGAAGTTCATGTCCATATCCCACCACTCACTGTGAATGCACTGCCCCAAATGCAA